>NW_027070093.1:160802-257850 GCF_002906115.3 Quercus suber
GATTGGCAAAATTTTTTTTTTTTTTTTTTTTTTTTTTTTTGGGGTCTCAATGGAATTTGGTGGCAAGATGCACTAGTATCTAAAGACTTTCGGTTGACTAAAACATAGATCTGAAATGCAAGTTTATTAAAAGTAGAAATACATACAAAAGAAGGGTTGTAAGACTTAATAGTCAAAAAGACAATAAAGAGCGAGAATTTTTGATATTTTGGACCAATCATTCATAGAGATAAAGAAATTGAAGAGAATGTGAATCAAAGGATAAAAGGATGGTTGATGAAGTTGAGAATCATATCAGAAATATTGTATGATCGTAGAATACCTATTAAATTAAATGCAAAATTGTATAAAACTACTCTACGACTAGCTATGCTCTATGATATCAAATGTTGGGCGGTTAAGAAGTAGCATATTCATAAAATGAATATAGCTAATATAAGAATGTTAAGACAGATAAGTGAGAATACACAAAAAGATAGGATCCAATATAAGGAAATTCACTTGTAGATATGGGTGACTCATTGATGAAAAGATGAGATAGAGTTGCTTGAAATGTTTTAGTCATGTTTAGAGGAAGAAATAGTGGGTTGATCTTGATCCAAGTTGAGAGAATAAAAAAAGGTAAAGGAAGACCCAAAATAACATTAGTAAAAAAAGAAAGAAAAAAAAAAGACTTATCAATCAAAGAAGAAACCAAGAATATGACTTGAGATAGAATATACTGGAGGAAAAGATGAGACTGACCATATCTTCTCTATTAAGAATTCATAGTCAATCCCAAAAAATTTGGGATTAAGACTTGTTGTTCATTGAGACCATCACTAGTTATCTTGAAGTGACAATAATATATGAGCAAGACTTAAGTACAATATTTATGTGTTGTTCTTTAGGTTATCTTCTTAAAATTCAGCCATGTGAATTTTTTCTTATGAGATAAAAATGTATTCTTTAATTAAGTAGTCACATGACTGAATCTTAAAAGAGAAACCTAAAGAACAGCACTTAAAGTACTTTATCTAAATTTTGTCCATAATATAATAATATCAAGAGTCAAGACTACAATAATCCTCTCTCTCTCTCTCTCTCTTTTATTTTTTTATTTTTTTAAATCTACAATAATCCATGGTATCATAAAGACATAAACTAATGTAACTCATGGATTTTAAACCAACAATATAATTATTATTTAAGGAAATATCTTAACCTCTATGTAATATCATGATATATTCTAACAAAAGAATTTGACAGCATTAGATAAGTATTATTCTAACAAAAGAGTTTCTCCAAAAATAAAAAAATAAAAAAAATCCATGTTTATAATTTTATATTTGATAAGTATCTATATTATATTCTATAATAACATACATAAAAAGCATAGAATATGGCATAAGGGTAGAAAGAACTAGAGGTTTCCGGTTAAGAGTTATCAGGAAATTTAGAGGGAAGTTCCACCACGGTTGAGGCACGTACACAAAACATGCGATCTATTTGCGTCCGTGTATATATAAAAAGTAGTATAAAACTTCAACTATAAAAGCGATTCCTTTATTGGTGATAATAATTATAACAGAACGAAAAAAAAAGAAAAAAAAAACGTACATACAAACAACACACAAAAGGATCGGAAAACCGACTTTACTGAGAGAGCTAGCTATTCACAGCGGTGATCGGAGTCGGCGATCGGGTTAGGGTTTTGTTTTTCTTCCGATTCTGCTCGGAGCTTCTTCAATGGAGTCGTTTGGTTTTCACGACGGCAACATCTACGATTTCCTCGAGAATCGTTACTACAACGTTCGCCAAGTACTTTACATTTTCCATGATGAATTTGAATTGGATTGTGTTAATTTTGTTTATTTTTATTTTGGTTAATTTGAATTTGATTTAATTCCTATTCCAAATTTGACTGCTGTGATTGGGGGGGGGGAGTAGGGGGGCTGTTATTCTTATATTAGCTATAAACTTTGCAGATTTGAGGTAGGGTGAGGAAAATGAGTATTCTATGACTTAGATGACCTTATCTTTAAACTCAAAGCTACTAACTTGATGGAGTTTTTGATAGAATGAATTAAAGGAGAGTGCTAATTAACTCATCAACCCATCAACTATGGATGCTAGGTTTTCTATGGCCTTTCTGCTATATTCTCGTGTTACCTATATCTTGACAGAAAGTATTAATGCTTTGTTTTTGTGCAGCTTAATATTTGGAGCTATTACAGTCGGACGCTTTTGCATTCCATAGAGACTGGGCATTCTGCAAACATATTCTGTACGAAGTTTGTGCCCGAAACCTCCGATGAGCTTGTTGCCTCTGGTGCTGGAGATGCAGAAGTAATTTCCTAATCAGTTTGTATGTTAGTACGTGGGAGCTATTTGTGTGCTGTTAGATAGTAGATATAATTGGTGATTTCACTTACTGATTTTTATGCAGGTGCGGCTATTTAATTTGTCTCGCTTAAGTCGGAGAGGACCTGATGATAATGTTATCGCTCCATCAGCATTGTATCAGTGTCACACTAGAAGAGTAAAAAAATTAGCTGTAAGATCTTGTTTAAAATCACTGTAAAGAGTTAATTTAATGGTTTAATGCTGTTATATGAAGACAGAAATAAAAAGTCACATGTTATATTAACAGTCTCTCTCTTGCTTTTTCTTCTAGTAACTTTGCCTGCCTCTTTTTGATTGTAGGTTGAAGTTGGAAACCCCAATGTGGTATGGAGTGCTAGTGAAGATGGGACTTTGAGACAGCATGACTTTCGAGAGGGCACATCTTGTCCTCCGGCTGGGTCTTCTCATCAAGAATGTCGCAATGTTCTAGTAAGTGGCATATACAATTGGGCTTTCCCTTCGTGGTTATCATCACATTCTCATGGAGATTGGCCTCCATATGCTTGCCAGGTGTTGGCTTGATGTGATTGTCTTTGCAAAATTTTTGCTTTTAGTTGTGCATATAGACATTTCTTTCTTTGTCACACATTAACATTAGGTTGGGGGAAATATTGCATATTTCTTGTCAGCCACTAAGACACTGAAACTTCAGCTAATTGACTTCTCAATCAATACATCAGTAGGAAAAACCTATATTCCATCCCATATATAATACACCAGAAACTTTGCGCTTACTTAAGTAAAAAAATTTCTGGATTGCAATATAAACCCAATTTGCTGTTTATCAAAGTGTGCTAATGCTAATGATTGAAACCTGGATTGAATTTCGCTTCTTCATGTTTGACTGATCACAACACTCATCTTGATTACTTCTGTCATGGTACTCTGAAAAGTACTTCAAATATTGCAGTGTTATTTTTCTTGTTGAAGTTTACATGGAAACCCTATACAAGAGAGATCTTCTTGGCAAACAATGTGAGTGAGAGACCTTACTTAGTAGGCTTGATGCCAACAGCTTGATCCTTGAGACATTAGGCAGTTATCCACATTGTGGTTGCCTTGACCTTTGGCGGGGTGGCTGCATTTACATAATGCATTGAAAATATGCTTTTTAAGTTTTGTTGAAATGATTCTTTGGTGTTCCTGACCTTGAGGTGCTTTCTATTTGAACTTCATCTCATCCAAGCTTAGTTCTTTCGGAAATTTTAAATTTTTTTCCTCTTTTCTCAATTATTATTTAATGGCAGCTTGATTTGCGGACTGGAGCAAAGAGGTCACTTTCTGATCCTCCTAAACAAGTTCTTGCTCTAAAATCTTTTGATATCAGTTCCACTAGGCCTCATTTGCTCCTTGTTGGTGGGAGGTACTTCATTTTGTTGGTGAATAATGATTTCATAAGATAAAATTTACTCACATTCCTGATCCAACAGATCTCTGATTTTCATATGTTTGCAGTGATGCGTTTGCACGTTTATATGATAGAAGGATGCTGCCGCCACTGACCTCTTGTAGGAAAAGGACATCGCCACCTCCTTGTGTTAACTATTTCTGCCCAATGCATCTATCTGACCGTGTGAGTTTTAGAAGTTCTTGCTGGCCACTATTGCGCTTTATTATGACTACTACCACTAGTATTTACAATTTACATATTATATTATTTTTGCTACTAGTGATTACAAGGATGCTGCCACCTCCTTTCTCAAAATGTTTTTGCATTTGTGGCACCATTGCTCATAGGAATAGTAATTTAGGGTGCTTCAAGAATTTTCATTTCTTATGGTAGAAAAACCTATAATGTTTTTTTGAGCATTCTCAATTCTGTTGGTCTCATTCTTTGGCACTCTTTTTCTTTTTTTCTTTTTTTCTTTTTTTGGGACTTCTCTTCCTCTACTTATTCTTTATCTTCATTGTGTTTTGAGGAAAATATTTTGATGTTCATTACAATTTGTGAATTAGGGTTGTATGATTTTGGGTTTTGACATTAATTAGTCTTTAATCTTTATAGACCCTAATAGAAGCCTCTTTTGGTCAATTTTGATTCTATCTAACTGCATTTTCTCTTGACTTTTTCTTATGTTGCTGCTTATGATACATTTTTGACTGTGTTCCATATGTTAGCTACCATAGGACAGCGTATTCATTTGAACTGGTTTGGAGGAATCTCCTCTAACCCATTATGTGGCTATTCAGATGACCATCCTGTGTCCATTTTAATCCCATGACCTAGTAAGTCATCTACAGAAGTCACATGATTATTAAATAAGTCATGATTGAAAGCACATGTGGATGGTTGTTTGAATTGCCATGTTGTAGCTTGAAGGAATCTCTTCCAATTCATACATGGCTATTCAGATGGGCATCCATATGCATTTGTGTATTTTAATTACATGACCTATAACATGACTATTAAATAAGTCATGTGATTGAAGGCACGCATGGATGATCATTTGAATTTTCATGTTGTGGCTTGGAGTCGATTTGGAGGAAAATTTTGTCTGCTGTGAGCTAGCATGAATGAATTAGAGCTTCTTTGCAGTTGAAGTACCATTATAGATGAATGACATTGTCTACTTTTTTTTCATATTTGCAGGGACGTCAAAGCTTGCACCTTACTCATGTTACATTTAGTCCAAATGGAGAAGAGGTTCTCCTTAGTTATAGTGGAGAGCATGTGTACCTGATGGATGTAAATAATGGTATGTTATTCACCTGAAACCTCTAACTCTCAAGGCTTGGTTGTTGTAGGTCTAAAATTAAGATACTTTTATTGTGCCAATTTGGGCTATGGACTAACAAATGTGGGCACAGAAATAGTTTCTGACTGGACATGTTTATTTTTCTGTCATCTCTGTTGATATACTGGTAAGACATATATTTTAATTGATTCTTAGTGAATGGACACGTTTATTTTTCTTCACCATCTTACTGTTAATGTACTGCAAAGACACATATTTTAATTGAATCTTAAGACCTGCCTTTAATCATTAATTCCTATGAAATTTACGTGTGTATAAGTGCAGGAAAGTGTCAACTTCCTGTATACCTCATATCTCATTTTTCATCTTTCAATGAATTACTTACTTTTTACTGATTAAAAAAAAGAAGATAAAAGATAAGGCACTAGAACAATTTCAATTTTTGAAGCAGTCCGGAACCTCAGTTTTCACTTTTTGAAATATATTTTTGAAATACAAGAAGATGTCATTATTCACATAATTCCCCTTCAATTTGGAATCCTATTTTGGAAAAATTTGAGTGGAAATTAGCCGGGTGGAAGAAGTTGTATTTATCTAAGGGGGGTCGATTGATGTTACTCAAGAGTACGCTATCTAGTCTTCCTACCTATTTTCTATCGTTATTCACCATTCCTACTCATGTGGCTAATAAAATTGAAAAGTTGCAAAGGGACTTTCTATGGGGTGATAGCAAGACTCATCTGGTAGGATGAGATAAAGTTTGTGCGCCTATAGCCAATGGTGGCTTGGGGATAAGGAAACTTACTACTTTCAATAAGGCCTTAGATAAATACAAACTTTCAATATAGCCAATGGTGGCTTGGGAAGGAAGAGAATCGTTTATGGAGGATGGTAGCTTCAAAATATGGGGAAGATGGGGGGGATGGACCTCAAAGCTGGGTAGGAGAGTTCATGAGTGTGATTTGTGGAGAGGTATTCGCATGGGATGGGAGGATTTTAGCAAAAATTGTCAATTTGTTGTTGGGTTGGGGAATAGAGTGAGGTTTTGGCAGGATGGGTGGTATGGGGATCAACCTTTTCAATTGGCTTTTCCAAGGTTGTATGGTATTGCCATTGATAAGGAAGCATCTGTAGAAGCTTCTTTGTCAAGGCAGGGGGTGGAGGATAGAAGAATTTGGGATCTTCATTTTATTCGAGAATTTAATGATTGGGAGATGGACGAAGGGTTGCATTTTCTTTGTATATTGGGAGCTATTACTCCTCCAATGGATGATGGAGACTGGATGAGATGGAAGTTGAAGCTTAATGGGGAATTTGACGTTTGGTCGAATTATAACAAATTAAGGGATTCTCCCTCAATTGTCTTTCCTTGAAAAGCTATATGGAAAGCAAAGGCCCCTAGGTGAGTTTCTTTTTTTGTTTGGTGTGTAACTTGGAATAAGATCCTAACAGGTGATAACCTGAGATTGAAGAGATTGGTTTTTGTGGACTGGTGTATTATGTGCCGACATTGTGGAGAGACGGTAGACCACTTACTTTTTCATTTTGAGATGGCTTATCGGTTATGGAGCTTTGTCTTTATAACTTTTGGCTTGTCTTGGGTTATACCTAGATCGATCCCAAATTTGCTTTTTGGCTGGTGGAATTGGTTGGAAAGCACTCGTCTCAGATTTGGAACTTAGTTTCGTTGTGCATCCTTTGGTGTATTTGGAAGGAACGGAATAGGCGGACTTTTGAGGATTTAGAAAGATCCAGTGATCAGATGCTTGCTTCTTTTAGTAGGACTCTTTTTGATTGGTCTCGGGCATGGGGACTCACGACTAGTGATTCTCTCCCTTCTTTCCTTAGTTCTTTTTCTCTTTTGTATTAATTTGTTGATTGGTTTTCTTTTTTGTTTTTTCTCTATTTTCTTCTTCTTGTATTTTCTGGGTTTGCTCTATGTTCTTCATGCATAGAGTAGCCATTTGTATATATAACATTCTTACTTATCAAAAAAAAAAGAAAAGAAAAGATCCATATTCTTTTTGACTTAAAATCCTTATGCTTTAATTTTTATTCATTTCTCTATTTTTTTAGATATTTGAAATTCTTTAGGAGTAGTTTTTTTTTTATAAGTAAAAATTTTATTGATCTCAAAAAGTGGAACACCCTAGTACACAGGGAGTGTATAAGGGATCAAACAATCAAGAACAAAAATTACAAGAATCTAAGAAATCAAGAAAAGATGAAAAGGATTGGTTCCGCAATGCAGCCAACCAATCCATTAAAGTGCTAAAGAAAAATAGCTTCAAGTCTGATGTGGATCTCTCCTTATCTTCAAAGCACCGACTATTTCTCTCCCTCCAAAGGCACCACAATAAGCAATGGGGAACCATAAGCCATATAGACCCATTTCGATGACGGCCAAAACTGCCTTGCCAACATGCTAGAAGGCCCACTACAGATTGCGGCATAACCCAGCTCACTCCAAACAACCCGAACACCATAGCCCACATATCCATTGCAACTGGACAATGAAGAAAAAGATGATCAACCGATTCCCCATTACACTTGCACATGTAGCACCAGTCTAATATCCAAACCTTCCTTCTTCGTAAATTGTCAATCGTTAAGCATTTCCCTAAAGCAACAGTCCAAACAAAGAAAGCTACTCAAGAAGGGATCTTCTGCTTCCAAATGCTTTTCCAAGGAAAACAATAGTCATTAGAGCCCATTAAGAGATTGTAATAATCCCTAACCGTGAAGCCCTTCTCTCTAATAGATTTCCAGCACATCTTATCCTCACCAAGCCCTCTAACTGACGCACCATATATGGTATACATGAAACTATCTAGTGCCTCAAGTTCCCGGGCATGTACAACCCTAAAGAAACTTACATCCCAAAACAGGATTCCGTTATCAAACTTCATAACCTCAGCCACACTAACCGCTTGATCTCGGCAAAATCTAAACAATTCAGGATAGCTGACTACAAGAGATGTTTCTCCACACCAACGGTCTTGCCAAAATTTCACCCTAGACCCATCCCCAATATCATATAGAATGTGGCGAGAGAAAGTAGGCCATCCCCGACTAATATTTTTCCACAAGCCAACACCATATGGACCATTAGTTCAAACAAACAAACAAACTTCCTCATCTTCTCCTATTTCTTATAAATGTACTCTTATTTATTAAAAAAAAAAAATGGCTTCAATCCTTTCCTTGCTGGCCGTTATGAATTTCCTAAAACATTTTAAGTTTTGGACTTCTTTTTGAATTTCAATATCATAGCCTCTGCATTCCAAGAGTGTCACCCTAAATGTGATCTAAGCTGATATTGATGTAAAATAGGTTAGGGTGTCAGTTTTTGGTTGGCTAAGTGTTAAACATAAGTTACGGTCTAAGATTTAAATATGTTATTCTTTAGATATCCACAACGATATTTTTGCCAACATAGTTTTAGTATCTTCTTTTTGTCTAGTCTATATTCTATTGTTTGGTATAGTCAGATCAGCAAAATTGTCAAGATGATATGCTTATGTGGTTTTTGAATTCACAGCAGGCAGGAGTGCTATGCAATATACTCCAGGAGATGTTTCAAAATTGATGAGCTTCAGTCCTATACTCAACGGGGTAGAATTGCAGCCGCCAGTGTCCAATGTCTTCCCAAGTCACCTTCCTAGGAAAAACAATGTTGCTGCCACGGTTTGCATCTTTGCTTTTCTACTTATTACTGTCACTTTTCTAGTAATAGATTTGTTTTCAATTGAATAATAACCTTGGCTTTATTTCCTGAATATGTTATGGTTTGTTTAACATGGTTGTTACAGAGAGAAAAGTGCAGGAGACTAATTCAAATTGCGGAAAAATGCTTAGAGGAGGCAACAAATTATTTCTATGGCATTGAGGCATGCAGTGAGGTTTTGGATGGATATGTTCATGACGTTGGGCCTATGCTAAAGTGTGAATGTCTATGTCTACGTGCTGCTTTGTTGCTCCAGGTTATTCCTCAAAAAAAAAAAAGAAAAAAAAAGGTTATTTGAAAATTAAGTTACTTGGTTGGAAGTGCAGTTTCATTCATTTGGTATTTACTCTTTTCTTTTTCCCCAGAGGAAGTGGAAAAATGATGCTCATATGGCCGTAAGAGATTGTTACAATGCTAGAAGAATTGATAATTCCTCTTTTCAAGCACATTACTATATGTCTGAAGCTTTATCGCAGGTATGGATCATCCAACTTCATTCTATTCTTCTGGTCTAGGTGTTTACACAGGATGCAATCTGTAAGGGTTTTGTGCTGGGCCAGGGACTACAAGAAACTGCCTTGTCATCTAGGCATGTGAATTTGATGACTGAATCTGTCCCTTTAGTTGTTTAGTGATTTAATGAGTCTTATTTTCTTGCAGTTAGGCAAACATAAAGAGGCTCTAGAATTTGCCCTTACAGCTCAAATTTTGTCCCCATCCAATTCTAAAGCGGTAGACAGAGTGGACAATGTCAAAAGGGATCTTGCTGCAGGTTTGTGTCTATAGTATGTTTTCTCCATTTATTATTTCACCTATTGGTGCACCCAATTTCTCAGCTGTTAGTGTAATGTCAATCCAGTTGGTTCCATAATAGTGTCTGGAAATTAAGATATTTTTAGTCATTAATTAAAGTGAGATAACTTGTCATTAATTTAAGCAACCTTGAATGTCATTAGCATTGCAGTGCACATTTCAATATTTAGTTACAAAGAGGAGGCTTTAGCATTTGTGGGTTCAGAATCTTAAGATGAAATTCAGTCTAGTTTAGAAGAATAGATGAGTCTAACTATCAGAAACCTCACTGAAGGTTAATGTAGTTAGCCCATGATATTTTATTCTTCTGCTGGGGAAAGGATATATAGAAACCCTGGTTGAAGTAGTTTCTAGATTTGATGGAAAGGTTGTTGGACAAAGGTTAAGATAAATCATTTTCATTGGTTTGATTTCACTGCGGACCTGTCACTATCAATTCTCCTGTGCATTAGGGACTTGATATTGATAAATGACCATATGTTCCAAAAGCTTAAGTTATTAGGAAACAATGAATTTAATCATTTAACTATTATTCTAACTCCTCTCATGTTTAAGCCCAAACATTATAAATAGGGCCTAACATGTGATTTTTACCTGTTTAAATTGGAGGTAGAGTGGAGAAAATTTTCAAACTTAGGACCACTTGCTTTGATACCATGATAAATTACCAATTTTCCAAAAGTTGAATCTGTTAAGAAATTCTGAATTTAATCATTTAACCATTATTAAAGCTGTTATGTATGGTAATAAGTCCCTGTGTGCATTATTAGTGGAGCCTGTCATATGAGAGAGATGAAAGTTTTCTTGGAAGTTGTAATTCAGCATATGTAATCTAGGGCAAGTTAGTTTTGCCAGCTGGAAATCACTGCTTGAACAGGTCTACGAGGATTCTTTTAAATGTGGTATATTCTTGTAAGAAACTTGGTTGCCACATGTTATATTTTGAATATGCGGTATGCTTGTCAGGAAACTTGGCCAGTGTATAGCAAAGAACCTAAGCTCAATGTAGCCCTTGAAAAGTGTTTTCCTATAATGCAACTTCCAATTCTACTAAGTTCAAGTCACCATGGTAGGACAGGTTGCCTTATGTTAGCAAATCCTGGTTGTGTGTAAAATGTAAATCTAACTTCATGATTGCATTAATAGTTGAAGCTGAAAAAAATAAAGCAAATGATGGATTGCCAAGGTCTGAATCAAGAGGTGGAAGAGTACTCTCATTAAGTGATATACTCTACCGTTCAGAAGCTAATAGTGATGCTTCGCAAGATGGTCCAAGATCTGAAAGAGAAGATTCTGATTATGATGAGGAAGTGGAGTTGGACTTTGAAACTTCAATATCGGGTGATGAAGGACGTGATGTTGAATCAAACATTCTTCATGGGAGTTTAAATGTGAGATTTCATCGAAGAGGTGATTCAGGTAGAGAAAGTGTTGGTGCAAATGGCATATGTGGATCACCTTCATCATCATCACAAAATGACAGGATACCTTATCTGGTTCGTTTTCATGTTTTGTTTTTTTAAATGCAAATGCAATTGTTTCTGGATTTTCCTTCTCATAAATGTTATGTTTACTTAATAGCTCACCTTTATAATTTAGCAGTCATTTTAGCTATAAAAAAGAAAAGAAAGAAGCAGCCATTGGAATTGCTGATTAATGCGCGCACGCAAGCGCATTAAATGGGTTGCCCGAAATATGGAATCCTTTGTTCTCTTTCTTATCATATATTATATAATTTTTTCTCCCATTCATCTTGCATTGGCCATGTAAGTCATGCTTTTGTTTATTTGTTTATTGTGCAGCCTGAGGTAGCTATTGATATGAAGCAGAGATATGTTGGTCACTGTAATACTGGAACTGACATAAAGCAGGCCAGTTTTCTTGGCCAGAAAGGTACTTTCTTTAGTATTGGTCTTGTTATAATTAGATTATACTGTGCAAGTTTGCACTGGTATTAAATTTCAACTGTTCATAGTAGTTGTAAAAACATTTGTCCCAAGTATTTAAACTTCTACATAGTGTCCCAGCACTGTATGCTGATCCAACAAAAATAACTACACTAACATTCTTCATTTGTAGACTTGCTGAATAACACTGAACCAATTATGGGCCTTGCACATAGAGAATAGATAAATTACCAAAAAAGGACAGGCCTCACAAACAATCAGGCTTCAATCATCTGTTGTTAATAGCTAGAGTGAAAGAAAGTAAATCATTGTGAGAGTACAACTGTAGAGTGATTGGCCTTTATTATTGTGTGAATAATTAAATATGTAAAAAATGTAAAAGATGACTGACGTAAGGGTTGTTACCTTCACATCATCATTTCTTTTTCGTTCACTTTACATCTTAGTCAGCATCTGTTCACATTCAAACTCCCAATTGGTGATTATGTCTCATTTAATAAAATCTGTGCTTGAAAAAATTCTTAAGTGGATAATGTTTAATTAGTTAAACCTCCTATATCCTCTCTCTCTGCCTTTTAAAAAAATTATTTTAGTCTTACTTATAAAAAGATGGTGAATGTGGGCCCTATAACTGTAAATGGCACTTCCTTTCCCATTTACTTGAGGGTGGGCTTCTTGGGTGTCTATATTTTATTAAAGAATTGAATTTTCCTCCAAGTTGATTTAAAAGAAAATTTCTTCAATCTATTATTTGGTGATTGAAATGATTATCCACGTATGCTTTTAGTCATGGGACCTATTTAATAGTCATCTGATCTGTTTAAATGACTTAATAGATGATGTGATTAAAGTACAGTTGTTTAAATGACTTAATAGGTGATGTGCTTAAATTACATGAGAATGATTTTATTAATGGCCAAATTACGTTGGAGGAGATTTCTTTAAACTGGTTTGCAAGAAAATTTTCGTATATGGGGGGGAAAAAAGCCTTTTGCATGCATACATACTATTTTCTACTATTTGTGTGCACGCGATGCTAATACATTTATGGTTGTTTATTTTGAATCTTAATTTTCATAACGATTTGCATGTTTCAATATGAACTTCTGTCCTAGTTCTAAATTACTTTTGATATTCGATATTGATGTTGATACCTCCATTAGTATTTCTGTTTTTTGGAACCTTGATATGATAGTTGATGTTGATGTATCCTGTTATTCATGCATCTTCCAAGTTTAATGGATGGGATGAGTCAATGGACAATATAATGTAGCAATCACATTGTTTCTTTTGTGATTTAAGGTGAGTTTGTTGCTAGTGGAAGCGATGATGGAAGATGGTTTATCTGGGAAAAGCGAACTGGTAGACTGATAAAAATGCTTCTGGGAGATGATGCTGGTAATTGTTTTCTTTAACTGTGAGATAAATGGGGTTTGTTGCAGTCTTGCAGACTGTAGTCTCTTAATTGATTGTATTGTCTGATATCACTTTTTCGTGTCCTTTCTTAGTTGTGAACTGTGTCCAATGCCACCCATATGATTCTGTTGTGGCAACTAGTGGGATTGACAACACAATAAAGGTAAGGTTTATCAGTAGTAGTCTGTTTGTTGGAGAAGACAAGGATAATTTCTGAATTTTGGTGGTCCATTGTTGTAGATATGGACTCCAACCGCTTCTGTCCCATCAATTGTAGCAGGTGGAGCAGACAGACCAGAAACTGCCGATATTCTGGTTGCCATGGAAAACAATCAACGAAAATTATCCCGTAACCGTGAAGCTATACTGTGAGCCCTATTGAGCCTTCAATATTTTTCCTGATATTTTATTAGATCAATATTCTGGTGGTTATTTATTTATTTGGATTGGCAAGTACATCATTCTGGGAGAAGATTTTCCTGCTTTTGTCAAATCAGTTTCCTTTCTCACCAGTGATCAAACTTGATTGCTTCCTCCTTCATTTTGGAGGTTATACTAGAATTGAAGTTCATATATGTTGCCCTTATCCTATTTATCTCTATTTTATAGTCAGTTATACTAAATCACATTTCATTGTTTTCATTTCTTTTATAATATGTAGACAGTTAGTTAATTGCTAATACTAACAAAAGGCAATCCCAATAACAGTTTCACTCAAAAAATTTTGTCACATAAAATTCCTAGAAAGCCCTTCAAGGCTTCATCTTATAATGTTGCAAAACAAAATTGAAAATTTAGATGAAAAAGGTCAAATATAAATTTTAGCTACAAGATGTTCACTAACCCCACTCTTCACTCTAATTTCTCTCCTCTTTGCTCTCTCTCTCTCTCTCTCTCTGGTTGAAGAGATTTTGCCATGTGCAGAGGCTGGTTTTCTGTTAAAGGGAAAAGTGTGGTTCTGAATTTGTTAAAATCCAGATTCATACTATAGCTGCTCATTCCTTGAACAGATCTGTGTAATCATGCTAATATTTAAAAGTACTAAGTGGTACTTGGCCAATCCACTACCTTCTTGCGTAGTTACACCTTCCACAATAGTCGAGAGAAATGCAAATAATTACTTCAGAAAGAGGATGAGAAATACTTAAAAGATGTGATTTTACCAGGAGAAATTCTGAGATATAATTTACATATTTCACCAAGGAAGAGAACTTTTTCCTTGGTCAAATGGATAATTGGAAATGCAAGTAAAAATAAATTTTGAAATGAAGAAATCCCCTTAAATATAGGGGTGGTCATATTGATGAAATGATAAGGGAGAGTCGCTTGAGATGATTTGGTTGTGTGTATAGAAGAGTGATTAATTCACCAATGAGGAAGAGTGAATTGATTCGAGTTGAGGGAAAGAAAAAAGGTAGAGGAAGACCTAAAATAACATTATTAGAACAACAACAACCTAGAGTGCAATCTGTTAATGTGCTGTGAAATATCATAAATTCATAATATTAATAATCCGTGTCCTGGTGGTTTGTGCCTTTTCATTGGACATTCTAAATATATACTTTTGTTTGATAGTCACAGAATTTGTCATGCTTTGTAAGCTGTCTGCAAAATTGTTTTTATAAGTACTTTCATGAGTGTGGATTCTTCAGAATTTGTTAGACAAGAATGAGTTGGGTGTGGGCCTGAATCTATTGTCATGAATCTCCCTACTATTTTGACAGATACCTAGGATTGAAAAACTGAAATGCGATATTCTGTTTTGAAATGAAAACATGTTACATGCCACATTGTTATTTTGAATCGAGTAGAAGCACCAATGTCAAACATGCCATAGTATGTGAATGCTTCCTCGTACACAATGTCCAAGTCAATCAGAAGGGATGAACAGATAAAATTTGCTACCTGTGTTAAGATCTAAAATTTAGTTTTAAGATTGCCAATGAATTAAAAGGGGTCAACTGGCACTTTCTTCTCTCATCATAATGGGTCAGAAAATGGGGTTTGTGAGTTCAAGGTCTATTGTGCGTGTGCGTGTGCAGTTTACCAATAAAAAATAAGGAAATTTAGTTTTAAGATTTAGACTAGCCTGCACATTGCACAAAACATGTGTGAGCATGCAGAATCAAACTATGTTTCTACTAAAGGATTATATGTTTTGTTAATCCCATTCTCTTCAGATGGATTCTTACTTTGGTTATATTCACAATGAAGAATTACTCTGTTAACGTGCAGGCCTTTTGAAATTTTTGAGCGGTTTCGGATGCATGAATTTAGGGAAGGAACATTTCATCCGTTTGAGTGTACACAGAGCTAATCAGCTTCTTATTGAAGCATGCATGTAAGTTATGCAGTGTCTGTTTGTTCATTATATTTGCGTTTCCTGGTACTTCATATCATCGCTTAGTATTTCTTTAGGGATTTTTATGTACAGACAATCAAAATGAATCTCAAGGTATAAGGTTTGCTAGTAATTTAAACAAATTGATTTGCTGCATGTGAAAGGTGTACACACACACACACACACCCACACCATGAAGTGGAAGCAACAAGTTGATGTTGTTATATCCGTATTCTCGACCTTGGATACCTTTGGATTTTTTTTTTTTCTTTTTTATGAATAAAAGCTATGGATTTTTTTATTTATAGAATTGTCAACAAGGACATTATATTCCAGACCCTGATTGATTTCTACTTTTATACCATGAACAGCTGCTGCCTGTTTAAATGTATATATTGAGTGGAGTTGTTTATGCGAAATGCAGAAGGTCGTGAAAGGGGAGAGATACAATCAACCATATTGTTGGTAATAGGAAACCAGTTGATACTTTGATACCAAGTGGCGTCCTGCAAAAATAAATTGAAGATTGAATAAGGACACCCTTCATCCCTGGTTAGAGCTTTTTTGCTCTTTTCATGTTAATATTAATGATTTATCCTCTCAAATTTTCATTCGTCTGTTTGGTAATATACATCTGAAAATTTCTTGTATAGTTGGTGTACAGAATAAGAACACAGAACTCCAACATTTTGTGTTTTATTATTAAAATTTTCTCTATAACATGGTGCACAGTGCGGTTGCCACCTGTAATGTAATCACTTTTATCATTACCATCGATCATAACGGTGTTCATCATAGTTCTAGTTGATTACTTAAAAATTCGAAACTTCAGGATAGTGAATTCTTTAATTCACTACAAATTTAACACACCTATTCCGTAAAGTTAGCCCAACATGCCAGCAATGTTATAGGCTTGGGTTTGTTGTCTTAGCTGGTTCCTCGGACTGTGTTCACATTATTTTTTGTACCTGATGTCTTATTTTAACAAAATGGAAGTACTTCGTCTAATGCAAATCAATAATTTATGTCATGCATTTGATTAGAAAACTTTAGAAGGGGATCGGAGTGAATGGCTGTATGAGTCTTGACTAAAAGTTGTAGAATATAAGAAAGTCGACTCCAATAAATTTTAATCATTGACGTGTACGCTTAAGTAACATTGTCGGCCAATACGTAATATGTTTATCTTTTCCAATAAAACTAGTTGGCACTTGGCACTCCTCTAATTCGATTTTTATTTTTTAATTTTTAATTTTGTGTGTGTGTGTGTGAATTTTCTTTGAAAATTCTAATTTTTATGGGAAAATTATTAAATGGTTTTTCTTTTATATAAAATATACTAGTATTACTCTCACATAATAGTAAGTGTTCAAGTGGTGGGCTCATTGGTCTCAAGCGTGCTGTGAACCTAGAGAATTTAGGATCAATTTACCATACTATTGATCCGTGTGGTTTCCGAAGCCTCTTGTGGAGAGGTATTGAGATAATCTACCAATAATTACACTAAAAACTGTATGAGCTCATGTTTAACCTCACTTAGGTCGGCAAAATGTGTGAAAATTTTGGTCATGTCTAACCTCACTTAAGTAGGCAAAACGTGTGAAATTTTTTGGTCAAATATTAAGTGACTCTAGACTTTTCATTATGCTTAAGGGTGTGTTTGAATACTGCTTATTAATTGAAAACTGAAAACTGAAAACTTATTACTAAAAATACTATAATAAAATAATTTTTAAAGGCAAAACATTGTTCATGAACACTATTTATGTTTACGCGTTTTTGTGCTTTGGTTGGTCCATGAACAGTGTTATGGGATCAGCAAAAAAAATGCAAATGCAGCTTAAACGCAAACGCAATGCCAGGCAAACACACTAAATAAAGCAAGCAAAAACAATATCAAATAATTTAAAGCTTTGGTTAGAAAAGTAATCAATATTTATCTATTAACTTTACATAAAAACATCACGTTTTAGCTTTTAGGACTTCTCATAATGAAAAAGAGGATCAAAGAAAAGTATTATAGAAAGAGTAGCATTTCAAATAAAAATTCTGTGCACAACTGTGTGCACATTCACTCACCAACTTTGTGGGAGGAATTGCAGACATAATTATTCAGGTAGCACAATATGTTCCATTATGAAGCAAATATTCCAGCTGGAATCTGGCAGATTTTTTTGCCTGCATTAGGTGTGAAGCATTCATTTTCATGCAAATAGCCAATAAATATAAATTAGGAAAAAATTTGGTTCCAAAATATATTTGAAGCTATCTTTTTCCAACCAACTATATAACCTTTTTTTTTTTTTTATATATATACTTAAATTGCCGAAATTCCAACCCATCTATAGGCAAGAATTGGCATCAACCAAAACTGCCTACCCTTCTATTTCATTCATTGTATCCTATTTCTATTTTCCTCCAATGTAAACTTTTTTTTTTTTCTTTCTTCTTCCTCCCCTTATTATATACCGAGTATATAACCAAAACTAGCATTATGTCACAGAGTAATTGTTTGAGATGTCCGTGTTATTTAGCTTATTTGTAGGAATGGAAAACTTGTATTAAGCACATGCATGCCCCACATGATAAAACCGACAGGAGTAATTGTTTGCTCAGGCAAAGTGTTAATAAAAAACTGCCCTTTGAAATTTTATCTTTGACTTGGGGATCTCAGGAGTGTCCTTTCACGTGTCCTACGATTTGAGCAGCATGTGAAGTTGCATATTAGCTTTTGGTTGCATGCCCCAATGTCTCGAACCTAAAGGATAAGGATTGTAAAAAGTGTTACCATATGTAAGTGCATCTTAGCCAATGAGAAGCTAACCTTATATATGAAACAATCTAATATCACAACTTATCTCACAATTTTTTTTTACTACAACTTTTATGTGATAGAGCATAAGTGGTGAATGAAAAATGATAAGTCCTTACGTAAGTGATAAACAATCACTTATAATTTATCACGTCAAAATTGTGACAAAAAATTATGAAATAATGTGATCCTAAAACTACTCAATATCTCTCCTTTCCTTGTGCCTATAAAAGAAGAAAGAAACTTGTTTTTCATTCATATTTTTCTTCCTAGGGCAGTTTTCCACGTAAAAAAAGGCTAAAAAGCCTTACTTTTTTTTCCTTTACTTTTCCTCTGTCTTTAAACCCTTTTGGTTTTGCTTAGGCACTTCACCCTAAAAAAACTCATTGTATTGCTATGTACAATCTTATAATTTTAATAGTTTCAAATTAAAGTCTGTTTAAAACGGTTGCAAATTAAATTTTATAATTTCAATAGTTTCAAATTGAACTCTGAACTTTTAAAGTCATATCAATTTAAATTTTATATCACAATTTAAAACTGGAATTTTCAAGTTTGATTTGGCATTTTGATTTTTGAGTTTAAAGTGATATAATTTAAAATGTTAATGGTTTGACTTGAAACTAACGAAACTATATAATTTAATTTCTAACTTTTAAATTTTAGTATTAAATTTAAAACCACCCTTGAAATATAGGGTTTACAGTGTAATTTGACCAAAAAAGCATATTAGTTTTTATGGATTATGAATGTTTAGTAAGTAACTCCTACTCCTTTATGGTCAACCAACCCTGACTGGCCACATCAAATGTGGGGTCTATGGATGGACTTTCAGTTTTGCAAGAAGGAATCTGGTATACCTAAAATGGTTTGATGCCTTAATTTCAAGGAAAATCTCGCATTCGCAATCTGTGACTGATAACTGATAACTAAAAGGGACCAAACATGAATTCAACAACCATTCTTTTTCCGAGAGGGAAAACCAGTAATATTTTCAGTGCCTAGTAACCACTCATAGTGGAATCTTACTTCCATGTTGGCCATTAACATTAGGAAAAGTCTGAGTTCCAACTTTTTTAATTATATATGTATGGACGCAATTTGAGTTTCTAGCCCAATGGATAAATGAACTTAGGCTCAAAAAGCCCAACACAATGAATTTGTAGAGAGTGGGTTAGAAAATTGGGCTTTAATGAATCAGACAACAAGTAAAATGGATTCAAATGATAAGAAAGTGAAGATAAACTGGTTTATTCTAACTAAAATCGTCCTCGTCATAGTCCGAGAAGATCAGTTTTTATATATTTCTCTCAAAATTGATTACAAGTTCAGTTCTTGATTACTACAATGTCCTCTTCTCAATTTCTCCATCCCTTTCTCTTAAGGTCTTCCTCCTAGTTTATACTATTTCTCTCCTCTCATCTCTGCCCTCCACGTAGACAGTAGATTGCTTGGGTTGATCCATATCCCATCAGCATCTTCTTGAAGTCTTTGGGGGTAGCTGTAAGGCTGAAAAATACTGTTCAAATATCACCTCCTCATTAATGCAGTCAAAGAGTTAGTTACAGAACATTTAATGCGGTGGTAGTAGCTTTCCCTTAGATATTTCCTAGCTTCCATCCCTCTTGTACGTTCATAATGCACGTTCTTATCAATAGAACTTCTTGCAACGTCACCCTAGCTGATAGGACACACATTTTGATATTTGCTTCGTTTGGTTGAGGGGATATTCCTCATCGGCCCAACACCTCCAGCCTTTACAGTCATAACTTACTCGTGAAGTTCAAAGTCTTATGTCTTCCTTATTATTGATCTATTCTCGAACCATTGAGTTTTCTCGGACAAGGCCCAAGGCCCAATATATATATTTGGGCCTGCATCTGGACAATATATATATATATATATGATACCTCTCTCCTAGACATTAGACAAGCAATCAAGGTAATGAGTTGAGAGGACACAACTTGGAAAGGGATAAAAACTAGATTGATTGTGTAACCTAAAACTTCATTAAAAAATAATAAAAATACATTAAATGTGAAATGATTTTTTATAGTGTGATAAATAAATATTTTTACCTTGAAAATATGATGGTTCCATGACAAACTAGCTTTTTTGACCACCAAGTAATGAAGTATCAATTTTTGGTTTCCAATTAGCTTAACTAAAAAAAAAAAAAAAAATCTAATATTGTCTATATATATATATATATTTATTTATTGAAATTTTCCTATAACCAATATCTTGTCCCATTTTTTTTTTTTAAGTAAAAGATTATATTTAGAGATACACCAAATGGTACACTTAATTTCACAACTTGTTGAATTGTGGGACTGTAAGGGGCAAACATTTCTTATAGAATATTGACTTGTGTGATCTACCATTTTCGTTGACCACTCATAATCACATAAATCAACAAGTTATGAATTTGGGTGTGAGAATGATTGTGTCCTTAGTATTGATATTGAGTAAAAATTTTCATCTACATTTCATCAATTTCTTAGGTTCTAATTAGCTCAATTATCTTATCATTAAATAAAAGGACAAGACTTAAGTACAATACTTAGGTGCTATTCTTTAGGTTTTTTTCTTAAGATTATGCCATGTGGATTTTTTCTCATGAGATGAAAGTGTATTTTTTAATTAAGTAGCCACATGGTTGAATCTTAATAGAAGAACCCAAAGAACAACACCTAAACTACTGTACATAAATTTTGTCCTAAATAAAATGCTGAGTTTGAATCCCTCTAGAGCCTACACACACAAACAAATTTTTTTTATAAAAAAAATCCAATAAATCCAATTTTGTCTTGAATTTATGGTGATCTATTATATTATAATACATACATTCAATAAATAAATAAATAAATATATATATATATATGTCAATTACAACTAACTTTTTCCTCTAGCCAACATATTGTCCCCATTAATGTTTTTCCAAGTAAACCTTTCATCTACCATTATGTGATAATCAATTTTTTTACTTTTTATAGGACAAGCTAATTTTCTAAAGAATTTTTTTTTTTTTTTTAGATTTTATTTTTTATTTTTTATTTTTTATTTTTTTATAAAGACTTGACCTTGAAAGAATGTTATCTGGCCCCAGCTCAATTATGAGTCTTTTCTTCCTGGCAACAATTGGAAATTACTCTTACTTCGTACACACGGCGACACCCAAATATCCATATTAAAGCACTAATCAATAGTATATGTGACTCAACCAAAACACCCTAAAAACCCAATTTTGTGGCTTTCCCGTCTTCCTAGCTACCCAAACCATCATCACCCTCTCTCTCTCTCTCTCTCTCTCTCTCTCTCTATATGAATGAATGAATCACTATGACAACAAACAAAGAGACTAGTATTGTTGTTGTACCTTCACAACCTGGCCTTGAGTGTTGCATGTGTGGAGACTATGGTTTATCCCACGAGCTTTTCCAATGCAAAGTCTGCCATTTCAGATCACAGCATAGGTATGTATATATACCAAGAACACAGTTTTATGATTCAATTTTGGTTTTCGCTTTGTGGATCTTAAATATTTTTTGTGTATCTGTGATCTTAGCTATCTGATTGTTATCTCACAATTCAAATCTTTACTACAGGTATTGTAGCAATCTCTACCCAAAGGCTGAGTCTTACAAGATTTGCAATTGGTGTCTCAGTCAAAAGGATGACACCAAAGAAAAGTCACAAAACTCTTCCAATTCTTCCTCATCAAACAAAAGCCAAACCGAAAGGAATGGGAACACACAAAAAAGTGACAACCTTGCAAACCTAAAGGGCCCAAGAGGCACTTTGCAATTGAAACTCAATGACCCCATCAAGAAACAGCAATCGCCTGCTGAAAATTTACCATCGCCAACCCCATCACCAACAACACGAAGGCGGCTCATAACCAGAGCTCGAATGGAAGAGAAGCTAAGGAGGACAAAGTCAGAGGAAATAGCAAACAGAATTGGAGTCACAAGGCAAGTATTCAGGAATAAGGTTAGAAGGTACAAGCTTTTGGATGAGGTTTCAAGCTGATGAATAATGGATAATATCAATATGGGTTTTTGCAAACAAATTCAGATGAATTGTTGGTTTTTTATTTTATTTTATATATATATTTTTTGTCTATTTGTATAGACTAATAGTGTAATACCGTAATAGGGTTAGTAGGGTCACCTCAGACTTTTACTTCATTCCCTATAAATTTTATTATTTATACATGCAATGTCAATGTAATTTGCTAGCAAAGCTCGGATTAGTACCAATAATCAGTGGTGACAACAAACTAAAATGCCTTGTTATAATGAAACTATACGTTTCTGACTGTAATTAGCCAAAACTAGTCGAACAGTGAATACTGAATTTTGAGTTTCCAATACATATATATCAGGCATGATGTGATTAGTGCATAATAATAAAAGTAGTGGACCGCTAACATTACTAACCTTTGTTTCTAAGGGTGTTTATTCTTTGAGTTCTGTCAGAACCGTTTTAGGGAGGTGAAAGTACAAATTTTGGTGGTTTCACCATTTTATTTTTTTGTCATCATTGATTCATGGTGTTCAAAAAAACTGCAACAATACCCTCCTCATATTAGAATTGTTGTAAGAATCTAGGCATTTTACTCATCTTGGGTTGTCACCAATCATCAACATCATGGCAATACATTGTACATTTTTGGAGCCATTCACACATTGTTGCATGTTAAGAACACTAGGGGAATGTTTTGTCTGTTTATTAAAAGTTACAAGGTAGTTTACTGAAGCAGTGGGTTATGTTAAATCCCAAATAAAAATGGTAATTTCAAGGTACTAAACCACTCACTGTTTAAATGGGCTGGAAAAGACTTTTTTTCAATTTTCCTCATCTTGGGTTGTCACCAATCATCAACATCATGGCAATACATTGTACATTTTTGGAGCCATTCACACATTGTTGCATGTTAAAAACACTAGGGGAATGTTTTGTCTATTTATTAGAAGTTACAAGGTAGTTTACTGAAGCAGTGGGTTATGTTAAATCCCAAATAAAAATGGTAGTTTCAAGGTTTAAGAAGTTTCAAGGTAGTTTACTAAACCACTCACTGTTTAAATGGGCTGGTAAAGACTTTTTTTCAATTTTTTTTTTAATTTATTTATTTTTATAGAATCTGTCAATTCCAAAGTTTTCTACAATCACTTGGATATTTTATATAGTTTAAAATTATTATATGCTTCAAGAATATTGCAAAATGTCTTAGAATCCTTGGAGAGAATATCAGAAAGATTGTAGTAAGATATGGCTAATATATTAGGTAAGAAATAAAGAATTATGAGAAATTCGGAGTAAGTTGTTGTTATTGTTTTTTTTTTTTTTTTTTTTGGGGTGGAGAAAAGAATCTCGGAATAAGTTGACTCCGTAAAAAGCATTGTGATTTATGAATAGCATGGGTTATATTTACAATTGAAAAGAAAAAAAGAAAAAAAAAAATCAAAGATATGCAATTGATCCATTGGCAAAATGTGTGTCACGAGCAAAAGATTCGAATTCAGCGATAATCCATATATATGCTTCGTAAATTATTTAGATACTTCTGTTCTACACAAAATCTTCTATTGTTCAAACAAATCGAACAAGAAAAAGTGTGAATGTCTATTAAGGCTATTATCAATTCCATTTGATTGTTTTATTTATTTTTTAAAATAAGTAAAAGGAGATGAGTAAGAGTAAGTTTATACTATATGTTTAATTAGTTTAGTCTATCTATTAAAGCTGGAGATTTATATATTGATGCATTTTGGCATATCATTTTAAAATCACCTTATATATAAAAATTCATAACATAACACATTAGATTCCTATAATATCATATATTTTTTTCTTTTCTAAATCTTATCATCTCATTTCAAATCTACTTATTAGGGATTCTAAATAGACATAGTATCTATTTGGGTAAGATTCAAGTTTCAGATGAACATTTCCATGTTACTCATGCTACAGGGATAAAATCATAAAATCCTCTAAATCCTCAAATTTTTAGTTTTTTTTTTTTTTTTTTTTTGAGAAGCAAATTTTAGTTAATTATAAGATACATGACAATTTTTTTTTTTTTTGGTGTGATTTATATAGAGTTTTTAAAACCATTAGATTTTTGTAAATGTCACTTGTCTTAAATCTAAACTAAAATTGAGAGATTTAAATAAGAGTGGACAATAAAAAGATGATTGAGCTCTATAATTATAGCCACGAGTACAACTACAAATTTATTAGGTGTTTTCTCTATTTTTTTCATGGTAAGACACTTATATTATCGCATGCAATATATTAGTAATGCTTGTTTTATTTAGAGCGCGATGTTAGGAATGCTCTAAATTTGATTAAATTATATTTTTAACCCTTAAAGTTTGATTTTTTTTTTTCTTTTTCATTTTGTCTGCTAAGTTTATATAGTTTTCTCTTTAATCCTTAAAATGGCCATTCCTCCTATATCGGTGACTAATCTAGTTGTTAAAAGCAAGAATAAGGTTTTATGTTCTTGTTTTGTATCCCTTTGTTGTGGATTGTTCTATGCATCTTTGTATTTTATCGTGTATGGATTGTTGCGCTCTTTCTTGGTTTAATGAAGATTGTTATTTAACCAATAATAATAATAATAATAAGGGGCCAAGCAACATAAGAGAAAGTTGGGGGCCAAAATGGGGATATACCCCTTTCGTCAAAATTTTCTAGCAAAATGCCCCCTGTTTGAAACTATTTAGAGATATGCCATTGTTTTAAACTCGATTTTCTAAAAGTCGAGTTTCAATTAAAAAAAAAAAACTAAATTTTTAGAAAATCGAGTTATAAGCAATCAAACTTAAAAATAAAAATAAAAATAAAAAGAAAGAAAAAAAAGGCATGGAACTCATATCCTTGTTTTAAACTCAATTTTTAAAAAATCAAGTTATAGGCAATCAACCTTTAAAAAAAAAAAAAAACGGAACTCGAGTTCCATGCTGGTTTTTTCAAGAAACTCGATTTCGCCAAAACAAGTTTTTCATTAGAACTCGATTTTCTAAAAATCGAGTTTCAAAATAGAGGCATATTGCGCTCTTTCTCTGTTTAATGAAGATTGCTATTTAACCAATAATAATAATAATAATAATAATAATAATCGTAAGGGGCCAAGCAACATAAGAGTAAGTTGGGGGCCAAAATGGAGATATAGCCCTTTCGCCGAAATTTTCTAACATTTAGAGATATGTCTTTATTTTAAACTCGATTTTCTAAAAGTCAAGTTTCAATTAAAAAAAAAAAAAAAGCATGGAACTCGAGTTCCATGCTGGTTTTTTTCAAGAAACTTGATTTTAGCTAAATCAAGTTTTTCATTGGAACTCAATTTTCTAAAAATTGAGTTTCAAAATGGAGGCATATCCCTAATAGTTTCAGATAGGGGGCATTTTGCTGGAAAGTTTCATCGAAAGGGGTATTTTGGCATTTTGATCGTAAGTTGGGAATTTCGTAGTCAACACGTGCTAGTCTCTATCGAAGAATCTGTCAGCTAGACAAGAGATCAATAGATGAAAAAAATAAACATATCAATTAGTGTAACGATCATCTCGATCTATCTAAAGGGAGCCCTTCAAAATACGGGTTTGATGGTTAAATCTATCAAAATTACATTTATTATACCTCCACTTACTTAACATTTAATGAGATGTAACCTGACCCCTTGGCGGGATTCCTAAACACCATTTGGAGTCATGCCCAGATCAGCAAAACAGGCATGTCTAATTCAACGAAAGCAATATAAGAGGGTAATGATGGATTTTCTTAGTTAAGCTTGTGCCAATCAATGGTGTAAATACCCCACTGTAGTATTCCTAAAGGCGTGCAACCCTTAACCCAATTAGTTTCCACTTTCCACCCAATTAGACATTTTCCTTAATACTAACTTAAATCTTCAGAGTGCTTATAGGCTTATAGCCACCCTAGTTGGGATTGCCATGTTTATTGTGTACAGGCACCGGTCAAACAAACCTTTTTTTTTTTTTTTTTTTTTTGAGAGTTTACATCAAATACCCATAACAAAGACGCAATGAACAAACCTCAACAAAGGGATACAAAACATGGAACAAAGTAACGACCGTATAGAAGAACAAGAGATAATGTCGGTGCATATAGGATAAATCACCATGTAATGTAAATTGAAATGGAGCCGAAAGAAAAGTAGGGAGGGGATATAAAATTTTATATATATATATATATATATTTAATTATATAGATAGGTCCACACGGATTGATTAAATATAAAAATAATTTTGTATGAACTACCAAATACCAATGAAGACTTCTTCATTAGTCAATGGTCTAGTAATACTTTAATCTCCATTTGTGAAAGCGAAGTTGGGGTCAACTTTCCTGCAAAGAAATCTTCGTTGGTAGTTCATTCAAAATGCGAAAATTACAAAATTTACAATAGTAATGGGATCCACATATGTGGTATTTTATATTTGTTTGGTGAAGGGTCTCATCTTTCCCTTTTCCTTTGACAGAAAGACATTAAAATAAAGCAACAATTGATACAGTAATAGTATGTGTATGGACACAATTTGCAGCCCAAGCTCAAAAATGAATGGGATGATGGCCCAATTAATTCAATATAATAAATTTGTAAATAGTGGATTAAAGAGCTATGTCTTAATGAAGTTAATAACGGCTAGTATGTATTTAGAAGGTGATCAAGCAAGAACAGGACATATATGATAGGATGAATTCATTATTTGAGGAGATAATTATGAGTATAAATCAATATAACTGTTTACAAGTACAACTTTGATTGCTACAATATTTTTTCCTCCTTTTTTTTCGATCCTCATCTCGTGGAAGGTTTCTCACATTATATAGTTCCTCTCAAACCATCCTAATCCTACACTTGTTAATTATCTAAACCTTCACTTGAGTGCATGTTCCATCAGACACCCTCTTTAGCTTTCTGTGAATTGTAGTAGCTGAGATTGCACTGTTCATGGGTCTTCTTCACATAAATGCGGCCAGAAAAGTAGCTGCAATGCATTTAATGTGGCGGTAGCAGCTTTTCCTTTAGATATTTTTGAGTTCTTATCACTCCTATACATGCATGAAGCTCATCTTTATCATGGAAACCTCCTGGTAGGTCACCTAGGTTGCTGGAATATAGATTCGAATTGTATTTATCGTGTCCAAGGAGGTGTTACTCCTCGGACCTTTTCCATCCGTTCCTTCTTTATGAGACTTTAAACTTGGGGTCTCTCTTAATTACTTACTCCTCCTCGGACACGCCCACATCCCCAGAAAAGGCCCAAAACCCAATATATAGATTTGGGCCTTTACCCCTATAGTATGTGTTCCAAAATATGTTAGAAATTGATTATAAATAAAAATGAAGATTGCACACCATAATTACAATGAGACTATGAGAGGTGCACCCAATTAATTCTTCTGCTCATTTTGAATTCAAGATATGCCTAGGAAAAAAGTTATAATTATTAGAGATCTCCTAATTTTTTTTTTACATATTTTAAGCCTGCATTTGGGTTATAAGCAAAAATTGGATTTTAAAACTAGTTTATGAGCTTATGTATAGTCAAAGTAGTGTCCTGCAAGTTATGGTTATGCCAAGTCAATATCATCTCCTATTATGAGTTCCTATACAGCAGTGGTGGCTTCAGAAATTCTTTTTTGGGTGGTCATTAGAAATAACTAAATTAAAAAAATTTAATAATAATAAAACTTAAATATATTAACATCTTAAAGTTTTGAAATTTCCTTTCACAAGTTTTCATATTTTGAAATCATTATGTGATATAATAGTTTCACTGTCAATGTTATCAACTACATCTTTTTCAATGTATACAACCAAAAAATTATTAAGTTACTGATCTCTCATTCAATTACTAACATACTACCTAAATAAGTACTAATCTAAACAAAATGCATTATCTCTTTGAAAAAATATATCACACAAATCTAACAAATTTGGCTAAAGACTAAAGCAAGCACTAACAGACTAGCTATTTAAAAAGTGTGCATTTTTTATATATAAAAAAAATAGTGATTTTAAAATATGTCATTTGAAAATACAATTTAAAAGATCACAATTAAACATTTGGCTTGAGATTTTAGGCTAATTTTTTTGTTTGGGCAATTTTTGAGAAGTGTTGTGTCCACAATATTTTTGCAACACTTTCACAACAAAGTCTAGGTGATAAGTTTTTACTGGTTCTAATTTGAATTTACCTTTGAAATTATTATTTTTTGTTTACCAGTAACAACCTGCTATTTAGGATTTGTTATGAAAATATTGTGAACATTACATTGCTTGCAATTTTTTTGTTCAATATTCAATGGACCAAAATTTTGGAAAGGTTGAATTTTATTTTTAATGGGCTCAATTGTTATTAAGGGTGTTCAAGTTTTTTTTAGGATGGTCAAGTTTTTTTTCTAGGGTGGTCAAAAGACCCATATTAATTTAAAACTCAAAATTTTTTAAGGTACCTTTAAAAAAAAAAATTACAGGGTGGTGGTCCCATGACTACCCTCATTAGTACTTGGCGTTGCCCCTGCTATAAAGTATTAAGATAGTTTTCTCTAACTCTATTATCAAATTTTCAAAAAGTTTAAAAATATTGCTCTAATTAAAATCCTTTTGCCAAAAGTCTTTAGATTAGTTTTAACTTAAGTTTAACACTCTGCTTGAAAATGTGGTTAAATTGTGTGGTTCAATGTAAGTATTATATATCATATGACATGCCATGCACGATAAGTAGAGGTTGAATTTTATTTTTAATGAGCTCAATTGTTATTAAGGGTTTTCAAGTTTTTTTTTTTTTTTTTTCCTCGTCCGTCTTTGAAGGAATATCTACAGCACAGCTATATACAGTTACCTCCGTCTCGTCCAAAGGGCTGGACGGAGGGATGGAAGACGAGGTACCTACCTGGGACCCTATAGTTTTCCTAAGTTGTTTCTGTACTTCTTCTAAAGGAAGCCCAGGGACCCCTGAGACATACTCCTCATCAGTGGTGTTTCCCCTACTAGTACTACTGGTATCACTAGAGTTATCACTACTCTCGTCATAATACTCGTCTATAGCCTTTTCTGTACTATCGCTAGACGAGGAAATGGTGATTCCTGACATTTTCTAAAAAGAAAATTTTGAAAACCTAAAAGACGAGGAGAGAGGGAATACCTGGCTCTAGGACGAACTGAAACTATGGACGCGAGGAAACTCTTAGACGAGGCTCTAGACGATGAGTGTCAAGGAAGAAAAATCTCAAAATTGAGAGGGTAATGGGGGCATTCCATTATTTGTAGATGGTTGACCTGAGCATATGAAACGACACAACCAATCAGATGCTGACACGTGGTCTTCGTCTCGAAAAAATGAATCGACGAAATGAACCATCAATTAGATTATGACACGTGGCATCTCTGATCGTTAAAAAAGCTCGTCCATCCAAAGGAGTAAATTACTATATTTTCTTGGACGACACATGGACAAGGGGGCAACTGATGGTGCAAGAAAAACGCCAAGTTAATTACTCGTCCATATGGCCGTCCATAGCGATGTACAAAGTGGAGAACGAAGGGCCGGTACACTCGTCCTTCCTTTACCATCCTCTTACATTCATCCTTCATTCACTCGTCCAATGAAGGACGTACTAGCAGTGAACCTCATCCGTCCTTAATGATGGACGAGTGAGGTTCACCAAGAGTTACACTCTTCCAACACTCTTCCAAAAGCCAAGAGTCATGTTGAAGAGTCATATTGTTTGAATCAGAACACAAGTCCCGATGAGGTGACTCCTATGACAGTTATGGAAGTTACCCTCTGAATCTTCCAAACTCTACGACGATAGGAGAAATAACTGTCAAGCTAACACTATATAAAGACCCTTCTACATAGAGGTATGGACTATTTTTTTTTTTTTTGGATTCTAGAGAAAAATTGGTGAAGTCTTTGAAGTGCTCTCTTTTCTACTTCAATCCACTAACTTTACCATCGGAGGATTCAAGACCGGCTTCCACCGGTCTTCTCTGATTTTCTTTGGTTTTCCAGGACTCATTCTTCAAGATCAACAACATCCGAAGACTTTTCAGCCCACTGCTTTCTAAGGACTTATCAATCTTAATACTTTATAGCAGGGGTGGCACAAAGTACCAATGAGGGTGGTCACAGGACCACCCTTAAATATTTTTTTTAATAGACCTTAAAAAAATTGAGTTTTAAATTAATGAGTCTTTTGACCACCTTAGAAAAAAACTTGACCACCAGCATTTTCTTATTGACAATATCAAAAGCAAGAACGGACTGCAATTCTGACACCGGTTTCGGATCTCCACCACTTGGAACAATTAACCAATGCACAGCTCCATTCAAGGAGGCGGTCGGATTTTGAGATAGCATGACGGGCAGCTTGTTTGGCAAATGTTTTTCATTTCCATGCTTGTGATTTAAGACTATAAATCTTTACTTCAATCTCCATATATCTGCCATCAACAAATTCCACAATCCTTACCACCTTATAGTCATCTTTATGTGGATCGTGACATACTACACCAATAATTACCATTTCCGAAACTAGAAGGCTTCTGTATAATTGGTTCCCTCGGCAATTTCAGTGGATTCCATATTGCAATAGTCTTAGGAGTCATGAATGCAAACTGCAATAACCCACGATGTTGGTAACTAGCGGCGGGTAAATTTCCACGGCCTTATCGAAACGATTATTGTGGTGGTAAGGGAAGGATAAGTGATTTTGGTACCAATAACTACCGGCAGTTTTGGGTAGCAATAACTGCGGGCAATTTCGGTGACAATTATGGTGCGATCTCTGCCACTATCGATGGAGTTCTTGAGGTGGATGTTGATGAAATATGGGTCATGGATTAGGTCGTACCATCGCTTGGAAACACATAGAAAACGTATGAGTAAACACGTAGAAAACGTATGAGTGACTTGACGAGTAGCCTGGATAGTATTTCAGTTATTAACTCGAACAATATATATGAGTTCACGATAGAAACAGTGGCGGTGTCCATTAGAGACTGGATTTTTTGGGCTGTGAAAAGAAGGTTAAGGATTGTATTTATACTGTTATTTCTTTAAACCGACCAAGTTACTCAGAATTGAATAGATGTTTAGGTCCTATGGCTACGGTTCAAAAATGCGGCTATAGGTCAAAAAAACGTGGCCATAGCCCCATTTGGCCTATAGCCGCGGTTTTTTTGGCCGCGTTTCTAAACATAGCCTAAAAGCCGTGACTATAGGCCCCAGAGGGTATGTGGCCGCGTTTAAAGCTTTGGTCCTTAGGCTACGTTTAAACTGCGGCCTAAGGTCCAACCCTTAGGCTGCGTTTAAAACGCAGCCATAGGGCCTACCCTTAGGCTGCGTTTAAAACAAGCAATTACTACATTTCAAATCAATGGATACAGATTCTAAGAAAAAAATTCATGTAGGTTTAGCCTAGGTGCCTAACCAAGCAATATTCTAAAAATATATATACTTGTTTAACTCAACACATTAAGATAATTTGGTAATAATACAATGAAAAGAACACATAATTCAAACATTTTGTTAATGAAAAATCCAAGGCTACTACAAATCTGCAATCAAGTAAATATGGTCTAAAAAACTAAACTTGCATTGCCTAATGTAATTTAATATTTAACCTGTACATGAAAGAATCAGGAAATGGAGAAGCATAATCATATGGTCCACTTAAAGTCTGACAAATAATATTTCCCAAGTTTATAGAATACATAATGATATGAGAGCCAGAGACAAAATTCACATGGAGACTTATTAAAGAATCTTGACTAAAACTTTTGAGTTAGAAAACCCACTGAACAAAGATACACTTAACATAGAACCTTGTCAAAATAAAAACCCATTGAACAAAGATAACATGACCATGCCTAAGACTCCAATTAACCATCACCATCAAAAGACCTCAATGCGAAACACAAGTTTATATTTTTAATGCTAAATGGAGTGATAAGAAATTAAAAAGACAAAAATACATCAATTTTAAGTAGGAAAAAAGTTGGTTACAGGGGAAGAAGCTGCTGCAGCCCTCAGATCATGTATTCGTGAACGGTGAAGCTTATGATTTTCATTAAGAGCCTTCCCACATTTTAAAACAAAAACAAAAACAAAAACAACAACAAAACCACCACTGCCACCAACCACAACCAACAACCACAACCAGCAGCCAACAGCCAACAGCAACAGCGACTAGTAGCCTAGAACACATGCTGGTGGGCTCACTGGAATATCCTTCTCACCAAGGCGAAAGAAGATGCAGTGACCGAGTTTAAGGCGTCCAAGCAATACACTGATCTTCTAGACACCAATTATGCAGCTGGCTTTGAAGACTTTAGGATGGATGCTATGGAAAACTTCCCTGAAGTGGACTTCAGCTCCATTAAACTTAACCTCAATCCTGCTACCAGCTCTCTCCTTCAAACAGGTTCTGAAGACACTAATATTGAAGACGATGCTACAACCCTTCCTCCTCAAGACGCCTCGAATGACAATGCTCCCCAGACTGAAGAAGAAATGTTTCAATGTTTTGTACTTCTCTCTTCTTCTTTTTTTTTTTTGGTCCATTGTTTTAGGACCCTTCTATGTAATGCAAGTACACTCGGCTCGTCCATAGTTTAAGGACGAGCTTATGCAAAACAAATTTTAATTTTATAATGGTGTTTGGACATTAGTTGTCCGCCCTTAAAACAGTTGAATGAATGATGTTACCTTTCTTTAATATATGCATGGACGAGTCTTTATTTTCACATGCTAGACCTGATGCTTAGCTCGTCCATTTTACATATATTTTTACGATTTTTGTTGGAATTTCACTAAGTGTGATTTATCCATATGAAGTAGTAATTCAGTATTATTCATCTTTTGATTTTGCCAATCTTCGTCCTGAGATTCTGCATTTTTACTCGTCCATGGACCGAAATGTTTTTGGTTCCAAAGACACTCGTCTATGCATTTCTTCATTCATACCTAGGACATGCATAATATTTTACTTCATCCATTGTATGGATGAGTAAATGTTAATCTCTTGACGGCGTAAGTTTTACCTCGTCCTTTTACTTGGACGGGTTCGCCTGGATATCAAGTTTACCTCATCCTTTAAGTTGGACGAGTTTACTTAGATGGCATAAGTTTCACTTCGTCCTTTTATTTGGACGAATTTGCCTTAGAAAAATTTGACGATACATCTCCGTGTCCAGAGAATTTTCTCGTCTTGATCTTTTCAGCTCTTAGCTACATGAAAATCAATACTTCACACAACATTATATACATAACATAAAGTATTGTTTTAAGACGAGGCATACACTTAGAGTTTTTATGCCTTCTAGAAATATAAGTACAAACCAAACCACAACTCTGTATGACTTAAATATAATAACAAAGCAAATATTAAATAAATAAGTCTTTATGTAGTCCCTAGCTCAGGCTCATCCAGAATTACTCGTCTGGATTGGCCTCTCATTGGTAGTATCTCATCAGATGCTCAACATTCCAAAGATGCTCCAACTTTCTCCCGTCCAGGGCTTCCAAGTAATAAGATCCTTATCTTTTGCAGTTGATAACTCTGTAAGGGCCTTCCCAATTAGGTCCCAACTTCCCATAGGTTGGGTTCTTTGTTGCTAAGGAAACCCTTTTCAGGACGAGGTCGCCTATGTCAGACCGCCTTGACTTCACCATTGCATCATACTGCCTAGCCATAAGGTTTTTGTACCTTGCCATCCTTTGTTCAACATCCATCCTTACCTCGACTATTAGATCAAGGTTCAAACGGAATTGCTCCTCGTTATCTTTGTCTTGATACGCTGCCACTCTATGATTGGCCATATGCACTTTTGCAAGTATGACTGCTTCTGTTCCATAAGCTAGCTTGAAAGGAGTTTCTCCTGTAGGAGTTCTCGCTGTTGTCCTATATGCCCACAGAACACCTGGTACTTCATCTGGCCATACTCCCTTTGCTCCCTCAAGGCGAGTCTTGATTATTTTTAACAAGGATCGGTTTGCAACTTCAGCCTGACCATTTGCTTGTGGATGGGCGGGTGAGGCGTAGTGATTTTGAATCCCGAAGTATATGCAAAAATCTTTAAAGAGTGTGTTATCAAATTGTCGTCCGTTATCGGATACCAACACCCTAGGCACGCCAAACCTACACACAATGTTCTTCCATACAAAATTCTTGACATTTTGTTGTGTGATATTAGCTAAAGGTTGTGCTTCTACCCACTTGGTGAAATAATCGATAGCAACCACAAGAAATTTCATTTGTCTTGCACTTATTGGGAAAGGACCCAGGATGTCTAGTTCCTATTGTGCGAAGGGCCATGGGGCCGTCATTGGGGTTAGGAATTTTTTTTCAAAAATTAGTGATAATGGTGAAGAATCAGTAGGCTAAAATTTCCGGACGTAATGATCCACAAGCCAAATCCTGAAGAAAAGAAACAAGTCAGAGGGGACCGGTGGAGGCCGGCCAAAAATCCTCTGATGGTAAAGTTAGTGAATTCTCAATTCTCAGGAAGGGAAAGAATTTTCTGAGTGTCCAATTTTTTTGAGTTACCTCTTGCGTTTCAGAAGAAGAGCCCTTATATAGTGTCTTTTGAGGCAGTTATCTCTTCAAGTGTTGCATAGTTCGGAAGATTTTGAGGTAACTCTCATAACTGCTTTGGAGGTTACTTCCCGTTTTCAAAGGAGAAACAGTTGCATTCTAGTAAACAAGTGGAGTGCAGAGAAGATTTTCAGGACCCTCGTCCATCTTGCTAGTTTGATGGACGAGCCAATCCTAAGACGAGCTCGTCCATCCGAATAGACGGATGGTTGAGCCTACAGCAAATGGGCTGCTTTCCTGTGGACAAGCTATATGGACGAGTTTAGCAGTTGGCTTTTTTGGTGACACCATCAATTAGAATATTATGTTACTAATAAAATGATTAATTTACTAACTTCTTCAAAATCTCAAATAACCAAAGACAAGAGTATCATTTTCCTTAAGTTTAAGGGAGGAACAACTTCTCCAAATCTTAAGATAGGTTTTTGTGATTTACTCCCCAAAAAAAATATTATATATATGTCAAATTCACAAAGGCCTAAAATTCACAATGGAGGAAAACTTTTCAAAAAATGGAAAATATTGTGCATAAAATGACTTATTTTATTCAAATAATTATTTGTCTCAAGTGTACATAGACTAACTGGGGACAACCCGAATACGAATAGTATAGCAACAAACCAAGAATCGAAGGACTTGTAATATTCCCTCACATCCAAAGGAGCCATTTATTTTAGAAGTAAACTATATATGGCATCGAAAGGTAGTGTCACATTTAGAAGTGCATGCATATGTGTTTGGCAAACTTATTAGTTACTGCAATGTTGATTGGGCCCTTAGTGATTGCTGGTAATGTGGCTTTCTGTAGAGGCGGCAGGTGGGGGCCCAAGGGGCCCAGGCCCCCGGTCTAATTTTTTTTTTTATATAGTTATTATATGTTTAATTTTTGTAGTGGGTCCCTTTCAAAACCTTAGGTCCTCCATCTCCTCAATAGACTTTACTAACCTCATCTAAATAGCAACTATCCAATTCAAAAATTTAACAAAAACATTAAAAACATTCACAATAGTGATTTTATTTTAGCAAAAAAAAACTATTTTACTACTAAAGAATCAAAAAAACATGTGTTATTGGAGAAACTAAAACTAAATTTGTTGCAACTACAATAAATTGGTATAAATACTGGTTGACTGTAGCAAGTTGTTAAAAAAAAAAAGACAATATTTTATTAAGATTATATTTCTTCCTTCAATTAAAAAACTCAGAGTCTCTCTCTTATTTTATTATTTTAATGAGTTGTTTATATTATTTTAGATGAAGTGGTAAAAAAAAAAAAAAAATAGAACATTTGATATTATATGTATTATAAAGTGAGGTGGTAAAATAGATAGAGTAGCTTTTTGAGATGCTAAAAACTAAAATTTTTAGCACTACCACTGTGAATACTCTAACTTCAAAAAAAAAAAAAAAAAATCCTAGCTAGCCTAGTATTAAAAAAATCATGGTTTTAGACTTTAGCATCAATTAAAAGAAAAAACACAATATAAAAATAGAAAGCTTAATTGTTCATTGCATGCTAAGAAAATGAATAATACTAATAAGTTAATGCAAATAAGTTACCATTCTACCTTTAAAAAATTAAAAAATTAAAAAACTATTAAAAAAAAAAAAGGCTTTTTCTGTACCAGCCGGTATTGTCCAAAATTGGCTAGTATGACCAGTACATGGCTGGTACAGCCAATATTTAAACTGGTACAAAATATTAGTGTTTCGATACCGGTACGGTACATACCGTCGGTACTAGTATGATATCGACTTCCTTGTTATATATTAGCCCATCGGATTTTATTTTTATTCTTTTTTTTTTTTTTGAGAAATCTACTGATGGGTCCATTTCATAGTTCAATTTTATAATTGGACACAAACTTAACTCGATCCTTTGAAGCATTTAAAGCATCTGCCAACTTTTCTTTGTTTTTTTTCTTATTTTTAATTATTTATTTAATGTTGTTAGAAGGAAATGGTTGACGTGTCCATATCGTGTCAATGCGAGTGCACTAAAGCTAAGCCTTACCCTTGTTAGAAGTCCCTTAAACTTCTTTCATATGATAAATACCCTTCTTATGCACATTAATAACATACTCCAACGAATTATTTTGTAAGCAATCATTATTCCCATTCAAAATAATTAACACCTATACATATCATAGATATGCTGATATGAACATTATGCAAAATATGATTAGGAAATTTGTATCCAACAATACACCGTAAGGTCCTTAAAAATGTATTTGATACATATCCACACAAGCATCAAATGAAATTATATGTCACTCATATAAATTGAAAATAATCATCTCCCAAATTATATAATTATATATGCATATCTAGGAAATAGCAGAAATTATAAGGTATCAATAAAGTAAAAGATACCATAACAAAACTCAGAAAAAAAAAATCATTTTTGATTACGTTTATATATACATACATACATATATATATATATATATATATATATATATATATATATTGTTGTGTTACTTCCAAAAAAAAAAATGATGTGTTTAGGCATGGTGAAAGTTTGACTATTTATAGGTTCATACTTCATAGCTCTTACTCAAGATTAATGGGAATTACAACTCATTTATTCACATAAATATTATCTGTATATATTAAGAGGATTCGGAGAGTTAGTTATGGCTTCAAAAAATATCAAAGATACCCCTAATCTAATTAGAGAATCCTTATTCTTAAAAAATAAAAAATAGGGTTAAAATTGTAATTCAAAAAAAAAACTCATAGAGAAATGTTTTTCCTAAAAATTAGCATACTCTATAACTAAACATATCTCACGTAGTCCCTCAAAAAAAAAAAAAAAAAAACATATCTCACGTACATTCAATATAGTTTTTTCCTAAAAATTAACACACACTAAACCCAATAATTTACTCCATTTCAAATCCTAAATTTTAGCTTTATAAAAATCCCTTCATGTGTAACCTCGTTAACAATAGTTAAATTCAAATTAAAAAATTATATTTGAAAGCTCAAATAGTGTCAAAACAATATAGCTTGTTTAGACCCCCAAAATTTAAAAGGTGGCTTTATTAATTTTACTCTAACTTAACTAAGTGCGAAATAAGAGTAAATGAATCATAATAAAACCGGAACACTACTCTAAAGCATAAGCATGTACAATTAACAATAAATGTAAAGCTTAAAGAGTAGGGAAGAAAGATGCAAACACAAGATAACATTGAGACGTGTTATCGAAGAGGAAACTGAAGTACTCGGTGATAAACCTCGCCACGACCCTCCAAACCGAAATTGATCCACTAGTAAATAAATTTGGAGTATACGAATATCAAAAAGACCTTCCAAGTCTAATCTACCCAATGTAATTGAATCCTCCAAGTTCTAGCTACCAACGGGTTTCACTGAGCCCTGTCTTCACTAGTTATTTGGATCCCGCAATTAGCTCCAAATTGAATTTGCCATCCTTGGCTTCTTCCAATGCTTCCCACATGCATCAAAAATTATCACAACTCTCAGATTAGGTGAGGAAAGTGTTTGGGCTAAAAACCTCTCAACAATAAAGTGCTCTATTTGTGTAGTTAAAGAATATTTAAGTGAGTGAGGTAGTTATTTCGATTTTTATGTTAGTATTATAATAGGCACTTAGAAAAAAAGAAAAAAGAAAAGACTCTTGGTGTAAAATTATATGATTAGATATCTAATTGTTTTTTTTTTTTTTAATGGTTAATTTATATTGGATTCCTCATCTTTTGCATTGAATGACTCACTTGGAACAAAAATTTAAAACTTAATGAGACATATGTATGGGAATGAACCTTAAAAGATTTATTTTTTAAGATGTCTATGAATGTTTTGCTATTGTAACTTTCACAGAATTTGTAAGAAGATTTAAACAATTCTTTATTTCTTCTTCTTCTTTGTTTGCAAATTAGGATTACTATTTCAAAAATTCCTAATAAATAAATGGAAAATATCAATTAAACAAAAATTTAAACATTAGGATTCCATTCCCTAATACATCCTCAATAATCTTCCATGCAACCTTACTCCCTTCTCTTGAATATTGTACCTCATCCCTTGTGCCGGCTTCAAAGTTCTAAACATCAAACTTAAATATTTCGTATGTGCCATCAAAACACAATTAATTAATACTAACTTAAATATTATATATGAACTATTGACATAATGACTTACAACAAAAAATATATGCCACCAAAACACAATCAATTAATACTTTTTGTGGGCATTACAATTTTCTTATGATGAGAACTTTGAGAGACTCACCTAGGGAGCTCTTGATGGTCCTTAGTCTGCATCACTGTGTTTAAAAATATTGCATAACTTAGAGATCTTTTGTTTGTTGTAATTTCAGTTGGCTCAAAAGAAAAGCAAATGAGTTAGCTTATGCCTTCGCAACCCTTTTTCCTTAAATCATGTGATGATGTACCACGTAGTTCTCTAGTTATAGTCACCATTTGTAGAAAATGTTAGAAAAAAAATGAGGAATACGAAATTAGAATGTAAAATAAAAATATTTTCATTAGATTTTATGAAAGTGCTATTTATCTCTATAAATTTTAGGAGTTGCATATAACAGCATATGTAAAAAGAAAGCAAGTTGAACTACAATAGTTCCACCAAAGCAAGGGTAGCTACAATAGAAACAAAGACAAACTTTGATCAAATTATCCATTGCTAAAGTACACAAGTTACAATCGCACTCATGCATATATTGAAAGGGTAATTAAGCTCATTCAATTAAGTGGTTCTTAAGTAAATAAAACTTTAGACACATTTGGCACTATAGTCAAACTTAAGTAAAAAATGCTCAAACCCATCACTATATCAATTAAGAGAATCAAAACTAAATGGAAAAATTACACAGAAAGATGAACATTAGTGAGGATGTTTATCCAAAAAATCCATCCACGCTTTTGAATCTTCAATCTCTATTAGTGATTGGAAGTTTCACAAATTATTAAAAAAAAAAAAAAGGACTAAATATAAATAAATAAATAAAATCCTTAGGGTTGTAGTTTTATGATGGGTCATTTTGTAACATGGTGGGCATTTGTGTTGAGAAAAAACCTTTGAATTTGTATGGTTGGTAAAAAAATTCTCTCCAAAGTCTTTTTTTAGATTACATTATAAGAGTAATGAATATAAGAGAGAGACTACTGACCATAGAGAGATGGGTAATTGTGTGTTTTTACTTTTTAAACATGCTTCACAGTTGTATTATCACGAAGCATGTCTGATGGATTTGGACTGGTATTACTAATTCCCAAAACATGAGTGTTTAATGTGTTATTAATTTCGTCTCATTGGCTTCTGCACTTGATAAGAAAATTAAAAATAATTAGATTGTAAACTGTCATAAAATTACCCCATATAAATCCAAACACATGGTGCAAAATTGGACAATAATTTGAAATTCTAATTTAACTTTCTCTAAGTTTTACCTATTAATATATACTAGTGTATAATTTGTGCATATGCATGGTCCAATTAAGAAAAAATTACAATTACACACATATATGGATTCAAATTATACTCTCTCTTTTATTTTTTTTATTTTAATTTCTTTTAGATATACACATGAGTTTACTCTTCCTTCTCTTTTTTTTTTTATTGAGTTTTTGATAATTTATTTATATTAGACCCTTTGTTTTTTGCACCTCATTAACTCACCTAGAACAAAAATTAAAAAAGTTTAAATAGGACACGAGGCACAAAATTAGACAACAATTAGAATTCAGTTTAAAACTTAATTGGATTTTCTCTCAACTTTACCTATTAATATAAACTAGTTTATAACCTCATGCATATGCATGGATACATTTAAAGACAATAAGATGCATAATATAATTCCTATATATATAATTTAAATACTATTGTTAGTCATTTTTATATTTTGTTAACTCTTTAAAAAAATTTGTAAGGATATTATTAGATATAAAATGTAAATTGTACTTTTTTAAAAAAATTATTGTAAAGAACTTTTTTATTTTTTATTTTTTTATGATTCATTTATTTTAGACTATTTTGTTTTTATACTTAATAACTCACTTGGATGAATATTTATAATGTAGTCCCACATTTTAAGAATAAATAATTTAGGACACATGGCACAAAATTTGAATTCTAATTTGAAATTTTAATTTGAGTTTTTCTCAATTTCACCTATTATTATATATATATAGACTAGCATGTAACTCATGCAAACGTATGCGTTGGTTTTATATCCCTGTAAATTAGATTGTTTAACCTAATTAATTAACCAAGTGAATACTTAGGTTTATTATTCAGATTTAGGTTAAAACAAAAACAATCATATCATGCAAAGCAATGTAAAAGTAAATAACAAAACGATATGATGACCTGAGAAAACCAAACCAGTAAAAAACTCGGAGAGGATTTAACTTAACTATCCTCAAGGTAAAAAGCAAATCCACTATAGAGAATCGAAGTTTACAATAAGACTTAGACCACTAACATCCTATTGCTACCACATGTAGAACTTACTGACACGACCACATACAAATTCTGAATCCACAGACTCCTTCTCTATTAGGCCTTTGCAACACAAGCACCCACACTTGTGACAAAAAATAGAAACTCTCATGTTTGTGATTCTAAGACCACCCCTGAAAGTTTAAATTATCAGCACCTTTGATAACTAGAGAAGGCAGCAACTTTTACAATATCGAACCTTAAGATTTTTCAAGGAATAACACCAGTAAAAAGACATGAGAGAGCTTTTTGGGTACAAAATCCTAGATACAAAAGAGACACACTCTTCTCTCTCTGAAAAGTCTTATAAAAATGTGTTTAGGGTTTCCTTTATATACTAGTAATGTTTTACTTGAAACCCAATACATTTAAGTAGAGTTTGGGCTGAAATAGAATTCTGCAAATTCGTGTTTCGATTGGTCTAGCCTGTCTTTCGATCCATCGAACCAGGCAGTTTCTGAACTCTTCTGTCTGCAGCTTGTACATTCTTGAATCTTGACTTGTATCACCTTGAGCATTGTCTAATAATACCTATAGACTCTATGATTTATATCTAGACAAGTTTGTGTTCACGATTTGCCAATTGTTCTAAATTTTTAGAACCTAACAGCATGGATGCATTTAAAATTAAACCCAATTTTTATTATAAAAATATATATGATTATTCAAATTATTTTAAAAAAAAAAAAGTGCATGTGACACATGCATATGTATAGATATATTTAAAATTAAACACAATTTCTAGCATAAAAATATAAATTAATAGTCAATTTTTTAAAAAAAAAAGTAAACGTAATTAGTCATTTATTAAAAGTCTTACTCAAATTTAATACTACTTATGATCTTTTTTTTTCTTCTAATTTTTAATAAGATAGAATGTGTGGCGATCTTTGTTGTGTGATGATTTGTATTGAGTATATGTGATTAGTTTTTTTTTTTTTTTTTTTTTTTTAATTCATTAATATTAGATTCTTAATATTTTGCACTCATTAACTCACTTAACACACAGATTAAAAAATTTTAGTGGATAATTATGGTGTGGTCCCTACATAAATTTAGATACATTGCGCCAAATAATTGGATTCTAATTTCAAATTTTAATTGAACTTTTTCTAAAATTTACCTATATATATATATATATATAACTTACGACGAATATGAACAATTAAACACTAATGATGTAGAAGTAGTATTTTAATTTTAGAATAGCCATTAAAAAATAGTATACCCATTATACTATGTTTATTTACTAAAATTTTCTAATATACACTGTATGTATAAGTCGTGTTGTAATTTCTTTTTAGTCAAAATTTTACCTATAATTCTTATGTAATAATTTTTAGTAATTAGATAAACTTCAAATACAACTTACATCGAATTTTGTTAAGGTCATGAATGATTAAATTATGAAAAAATTAAACATATTTAGTAACCATTTAAGAATTTAAAAAATTAGAATTTAACTTGGAAGCAATATCAAATTATGTAGTTTATTATAGAGTTATTTTTAAATTTTATTATTTATAAACTTATTTTTACAAAAAGTAATAATAAAAATTTTTAAATAAAAAAATTTTAACTCTAAACACTTTTGAAAGGTAATTTTTTTTTATCTTCAATTTAAAAAATTTCCTTTTTTTTTCCTTTTTTTTTTTATTTATTTTCTTATATCCTTTATAATTTTTCTACAAATTTGCATTATGAGTTGGGCACTTTAACTTTTTTTTTAATATCCTGATTTATATATATTTTTCTGATTTTTTAACAAACTCATTGCCTCATATATATATATATATATTAATTACTGAATTATTTTTAGGAATCTAATTGCTTCATAATTTTTATTTATTTATTTTTTAAAATTCATTAATAACCACAATAGAGAAGAGAATATTTGAACTCTGATTCTTCTCATAAAATAGAACAAATATTACAAGTCTTTTTTTTTTTTTAGAGAGTTACAATATGTAGCATTCACATTTGATAATAGTTTTTTATTATCAGAACAAATACACAAATTCTAAATTTAATTGTTATTGATTAAAAGTTAGCCATATATCTAACTCTTTTGTAACAAATATTAGATCATTTTTAATACACAAAAAAAAAAAAAAAAGATCATTTTATATTCAATCAACAGAGCATGGGGATATGATGATTTCAAGTTGCTTAAAACATTATAGCAGAACGTGACTGGTAGTTGCCGAGGGTATTTTTATCGTCAAGTGACACGTGGCTGCAGTACAAGAATGTGATTCAACCTTATAATGAGGGTTCTTTAATGACCCAAAATTTTCTTGCGGCCGAGTGACGTCCTAGTGGCGACTAGGCTCAAGGCCCTTTTATTAAAAGCCCCCACCCCTTTATGAGAAGATCTTATCCCTTATTATAGAAAGACCCAAATTTTATAATAATTATTGATTTTTTTTTAAATGGTTATTCAAAAAATTTCCCTCTTATTATAGAATTTCTAAAATATTAGACTAATTGAAACCTGAATTATTTGAAAAATAAAATTTTGTAAATATGTCGAATCATTAATGATAATTAATTTTTTCGAATTACTTGAAATTTTATCTTCAGAAATTGGTATTCTACCTGGTAAATTGTTAACATTAGCAATCCACTAATCTCTTATTTGGCTACACACCGTCTATCCCTCTGAGTTGTTTGTTTGAGAAGTTTTATGCTTGAACTATGATATATATATATATATATAATTCTCTATATGAAATTAATCTTGGTTTGGTTAATTAATTCATCAAGTTATGAATTCAATTTATCGAATTAACCTTATTTTGGTTAATATTAAATAAATTTATTTAATTGATATTTCGTTATAAAATGATCACTTAAATTTACTACCTTAGACCTCAAACTATATCAAACCAGTCATGACTAGAATACCATGTATCAAATATATGTAACCATCATCTCACATGGAAGTAAATCCCTTGCTTGTGGAGAACCAAGGGTGTTTGTGTGTTTGACATCCTTTATTGGGTGGTCTAAGCCATGCGAGCTTTCACTCTTGGGAAGTGATGGTGGTTTAGTGCCTATTGATGAATAAGTGGTCACGTGAATGGCTAACCTAGAAATAGATGCCTAATGGTGGAGTACATACAAGACATGAGAAAGTGAACCTTGCTAACACCGTTATGTAATTCTGAAGGCTACTGATGCTTTAGTTAGTGACCTTATTAAAGGAAAATCTCTCTTTTAGAATAGGGATTTTTCATACCTCGTTCTGGTGGAAAAAATGTAAATTTATAGAACTTCATGATCACACATGTTACTCTTTAATGGGCATTGATTTTGGCATCACGGGTTAGATTGGGGTAATACTCTAGTCATGGGCAAGGATCTTGACTTTTGTCTATTGTTTCATGTGAATGTAGTTTGTGTTTTAATTGTCTGACTTTTATGCTAGTGGTAGTACCACGAGCTCACTTAAAGCTTATTTGGATGAAAGGAGAGTGAAGATGAGTAGAATAGGCTGAAACTAGACTAATTTTAGCCGAATCTACTCTACGTACTCTATTCTGCTCAACTCTCCCTTTCTTCCTTTCAATCCAAACAAACCATTAGTTGTTGGATCATAACTTTGATGTTCCTCTCATCGCTAGTGTATCGGGGATAGTCACGTAGTGTTCTTGTGTTCAAATTAGGTGGGTTGTTTATGCACAATGGGCTAAGTCCAAACCAACCCTTCGAGGCGGAAAATCAAGTTAGACAATCTCCTTCGCATAAAAAATGAATACCAAGATTGTAAATCCATGCCAGTTCATCATTTTATAAAAGAAAGATATGATATCCCATTTGAGCACAAAGAAATCAACTTAAACCCAATCAATTATTCTAGGATTAATTACAAATTATTTCACACTTTTTTGCCACAATAATATATCATTAATGTTTCTCTCATCACTAGTGTACCGGGGATAGTCATGTAGTGTTCAAATTAGATGGGTTGTTAATGCATAGTGGGCTAGTCCAAATCAAACCTTCTAGGTGGAAAATAAAGTTAGACAATCTCCTCCGCATAAAAAATGAATACCAAGATTGTAAAACCATGTCGGTTCATCATTTTATAAAAGAAAAATATGTTATCCCATTTGAACTCAAAGAGTTCAACTTAAACCCAACCAATTTTTCTAGGATTAATTACAAATTATTTCACACTTTTTTGCCACAATAATATATCATTAATGTTTCTCTTATCACTAGTGTACCGGGGATAGTCATGTAGTGTTCAAATTAGATGGGTTGTTAATGCACAGTGGGCTAGTCCAAATCAAACCTTCTAGGCGGAAAATCAAGTTAGACAATCTCCTCCGCATAAAAAATGAATATCAAGATTGTAAAACCATGTCAGTTCATCATTTTATAAAAGAAAAATATGTTATCCCATTTGAACTCAAAGAGATCAACTTAAACCCAACCAATTTTTCTAGGATTAATTACAAATTATTTCACACTTTGTTGCCGCAATAATATATCATTAATGTTCCTCTTATCGCTAGTGTTCCGGGGATAGTCATGTATGTAGTGCTCAAATTAGGTGGGTTGTTCATGCACAGTGGGCTAGTCCAAACCAAACCCTCTAGGTGGAAAATCAAGTTAGACAATCTCCTCCACATAAAAAATGAATACCAAGATTGTAAAACCATGCCAGTTTATCATTTTATAAGAGAAAAATATGTTATCCCATTTGAACTCAAGGAGATCAACTTAAACCCGACCAATTTTTCTAGGATTAATTATAAATTATTTTTTATTTTTTTGTCACAAATATGATGTGGTAGAGTGCGAGTGGTAGATAAAAAATTATAAGTTTATTATGTAAGTGATAAACAACTACTCATACTATATCACGTCAAGGTTGTGACATAGTTTGGGATCCAAAAGTCACTTGTTGAACCATCTCTTTCTATCCGAATCTAAAATGACCGGCAGCCCTACCTAATTTTATTTTTCTGAACACACAACTTGACTGCTTACTAGGTCTAAATGAAAATGTCATTGACTTAACAACATGCACAAAGTTACAAGGGTTGACCCCACAGATCACTGCCGGTATGGTAGCATATTCTAGCTGATTAAGCTATTTAATAAAAAAATTAAAAGAGAGACAGAGAAGGATTAAATTAACAGCTATTTGATATCAATAGGACTACAAAGTTCCCCATTTTTTCACTTAATCAAAACTTGTTGAAGTGATTGTTTGTGAATGGGATATATATATATATATATATAAAGAAAAAAAAAGAAGTGGTGATTCTAAAAAATAGTTTCATTAACAGGTGCTCTTGTAGTAATTATTAATATATTATTTTAGAAAATTTTTAATACTATTTTTATGAGAAATATAAAAAAGTCGTCAAAATATTTAATTGTTTTTTTCCTAATAAAAAGTTTTTAAAAATGTTCTTTAAATTAATGCCTTTAGAGCATCCGTTGGTGGACCTAATCTAAGTGTATATCAGTATATGTGTATGAAACTCCTTCCTATAGACTTGAAACTTGACCCTTACCCCCCACACCTTACAAGTATTTATACTTGTAGAATGACCACCGCACCAAGAGTGCACGGTGGTTGTGAGTCTTCTTAGATGTATTGATATCTTAATATCTTATGGCTCATTTCATTTCAATACTCATTCTCTTACGTTTCACAGCTGCTGTGATCGTCATGCTAGAACTTCTCATTAAGGTAATATTACATTTTTTACACACTACTCAGTCCAAAGTAAATGGCGTGGAGTTGTTATATAAGAAAATCCAATAATCCTAGTTTACTCAATTTTACTATCACCATTTTTACCAGAAGTTCTCGCTCTTCTATAAAGCCACTCCAAAAATTTTGAATAGAGAACCTCTATTATCTAGTCCTCTTCTTGTCCTACCTCACACATACACACACACAAACTCACGTTAAGCTTTCCTTCTGTAAACAGAGAGAGTATGGCAGGCAAGCTAATGCATGCAGTTCATTACACTAATTGTGGTGGAGGACCCAGTGATTTGAAGGTTACTTCCATATCCATTTCTTCAATTTTCATGTTCTATAAGTACTTTCATATGAAGAAAGTAAATTATCTTTCATTAGTTCACTTAGATTTCTTTTCTTTTCTTTTTTTCCCTTCTCTCTCTCTTATTTATAAGTTTTGTTTATGAGGTTCTTTAAAATTCACAGTTGGAAAACTTTTATGTTAATTTCTTGTGATGGCTGACAAAGAACTTTCAGTGATGCAAGGGTTAGTTTGTGCTTTTTTCTTTTTTTTTTTTCTTTTTCTTTTTTTTTTTCAGAAAAAGAGTGTAATTAGTGGAGGAAAGAGTGTTCGATTATTTGCTGTAAGTAATGTAGATAAAAGTAAAAATTAGCTGAAATAGTATAGTATGACCCATAAATAGTACCAAAAAATGCAGTGGAGCCCTTAAATAGTAGTAATAATAAGCTGAATAGTAAAATAAATTAGCTTTTTAATTTAGAGCCAAACGCACACTTTCAAGAAAATTAGTAATTTATTATAATGTCATAAAAAGAGGTCCTCAATTCAAATTCTATCTCCGCCTTACATTCATTTTAAAAATTAACCATATTTTGGGTCCCAATTAATAAGGATAGTTTAAATTCGCATATATGAATAAAGAGTGTTAAATTAAATAATTAAATTCATCATTTATTCGAAACAGTTTAAAATGATTAATTTTATGATAAAAATGTTTCTCAGTTTTCAGTTTTTATTGTTACCCAGTTTGGAGGAATTGGCTCTTTTTTTTTTTTTTTTTCCTTGTAACCATATTCATTTATTGAGTCGCCGGAAACGTGCATACCCATGTGCACACATTTAAATTTCTCTTTTTTGATCACAAGGGATGTTTGGAAACTTTGCTAGTTTGTTGGTTACTTGTTTCATGGTTCATCTTAATTTCAAGTAAAGACATGCAATGTTTCGACGTTATAGTCGAAGTTGAAGATCACTTTTGAAAATGGATAGCTATTTTCTATATCTGCTTCGTGTTGAAATTTGAGGAAGGATAAAGTGGAAGACTGATTAAGGTTAAGATTTTGAAGTTTGAACTAAAGAACTAGTCAATGTTTCAACTTTCAAGGCTGAGTTGGTGAAACATTGTATCCATTTGGATACGGTTTCCGCGTCCATGTCCGCGTTTTACTCTTTTTTTTTTTTCTTTTTTTTTGGCACACATTTGAAGAGGAGATAATACTGTTATGGCTACTATTTATGTACTGCCGTAATATTTGATTTTTTTAGCTTATTAGTGGCTTCTGTGCATTGTTTATGAGACCTACAAATCTTATTTTTTTAGCAATTTTTTCATTAAAAATGAGTTTTATAGTACTATTCATACATTTAAAAATTATTTTGTTACAGTATTTTCAATTTTTAATTTTCAATTTCAGCAAAATAAGTTGTATATTTGAGTTTGCCATTTCATTTTGCTCAGCTTTTTTCAAGAGCAATAAAGCTATACATAATAAGCTATATTAATTAGTGCATTTTGGTAAGATTTGGGTCCAATTTACTATTGGTTAATTGTTTAAAATACGGAAGAAAAAGGAGGGAATTTTTATTAATTTTTTGTTTTTGGGGTATGAGTCAATCAAAATAAACTTAAAAATGTACAAAACTCTAACATTTATTGCAATTAATTTACTAATTATTTAATTGCTGGTGCAGTATGTTGAAGTCCCGGTTCCCACTCCAAAAAAAGACGAGGTTTTGATTAAAGTGGAAGCAGCCAGTATTAGTCCTATTGATTGGCTGATTCAGCAGGGCCGTGTGAAGCCTATGTTTCCACGTGAATTACCTCAAATACCTGGTATTTTTTTTTTTTTTTTAATTCCTTTACCTAGATTTTACTATGCATCTCAAAGCTCAAAGAATTAAGCTGTTAGGTTGTTGTGAATTTAATAAACCATTATTATTAGAATTCAAATTTCTTCTTACGATACCATAATAAATTACAATTTGATTTTTTTTTTTTTTGAGAAATAATTACAACGTGCTGCTAACCCTGCAACTTGAACTCTTTCCTCCCTAAACCCTTAAGCACTTTGTGCATGAGGAGGTGCCAATTCAGCTACAAGGTCATTGGCAATTACAATTTGATTTAAAAGTTTAAACAAGTAGGAAAAAAATAGTAAAATATAACCATCTAACCATTATCATAATAATAGGTGATGTGTTTACATAAGTTCATTCACGTCTATAGGTTCAAGTTTTCTCTCAATTCAAAATTTTAGTGTGTTTGGATTGAGATGGAAAATTAAAATTATTTTACTATTTAGCTTATTTTTGTTACTATTCATGAGCCAACTTCACTTTTTGATACTATTCATGGGTCTTATTGTATTATTTCAACTAACTTTTATCTTTATTTATATTACTTTCAGTAATAAGTTTTCAGTTTCAGCAAAATAAGCAGTATCCAAACACATTAGTTTGTGTTGTTATGTTGAATTCTAACACTGACTTTGTTAGAATAAATAATTACACAATTTTGTTCTCACTTCTTATCAACTCAAGTTTTTAAGGTGAAAGGGTAATTATTATATATCAAAACAGGCCATTTTGTATTTCGAACCGCTCATTGAAGGGAAATCTTGAATCACATATGAAGAGAATGCTAGAATAATATTTACATGATTAAGTTTTCTATTTCCAAAATTTTTAAGTTTTGAATAAATGGTAATATATGTGACTTACTTATGACAACCAAATATTGATAGGAGTATTACCCTAAAAAATGAATTGTTTCTTGTATATTAAATTTATTCAATTGAATGTCCAAGTTTCATGTTAGTTAATTGTGTGTTCTAAATTTTCTGGAAGCATTGCAAAATTATTCAATTATATATATGAGTTGATTAAAAAAATTGTTTAAAAAAAATTTATTTATTATTGAAGATATTCTTTGCTGGAACAGGTACTGATGTTGCAGGAGAGGTCGTAGACGTTGGATCAGGAGTCAAAAATGTCAAAGCTGGTGACAAAGTCATAGCTATGCTTGGTTTTGCCGTTAAGTCCTCATACTTGTTCCACTAGTTTTGCCAATGGGCATTGTTTATTACACACCGTGTGTTACTTTATAAACTGAATATCTGACTTTAAGTTACGGTTTTAGTTTTAAAAATATAAGTGTGTAAAACATTGTGTGTAAAAAGTTTTTCTTGTTGATAAGAGTTTTTATTTTTAATTTCTAAGATTGTTCTTATGGACTAAAGGGAAAGGGTGTGGGAAAATTCATAATAATTACCCCTACTTCATTATGTGTAGTTTCCAATTAAGAAAAAAGGAAATTATAGAATAAAATAATTTTTAAAACAAATTCTCATGAAGAGGATTACCTTTAAAATGAATAATTAATGTTACAACTAAGAAGTTTTACAAAAAAACTACATGTCTGATAAAGATTCTATATTTTACATTTAGTAATAAATATTAAGCTTTACATACCAACCCTTACCTGTCATGACATGTTTTTTACTTTTTTTTTTTAATAATATAACCAAAGTTTAAAATAAATTAAAAAAAATATACATGTGACGTATTATAATTAGTAGAACATAAAGTGAAACACTAAAAATAAGACAAGATTTTAATTTATACATCATTTTCTGTTGTGCTGAATTTACGTTTATCTTGATGATTATATGCTTCACCAACACCATACACACACCTTAGTTATTGATTCAAGTACATCCATCTTTGCATTTTATACATTGACAGAATGGAGGTGGACTAGCTGAGTTTGCTGTGGCTAAGGCAAACTTGACAGTAATTAGGCCATTAGAAGTTTCAGCAGCTGAAGGAGCAGGCATACCGTCTGCTGGTCTAATGGCTCACCAAGCTCTCACCGACTCTGCGGGTCTCAAGCTTGACGGAACCGGAAAGCCCACAAACATCCTCATCACTAATGCCTCAGAAGGTGTTGGTAACTATGCAATTCAACTAGCAAAGCTTGGAAATGCACATGTTACAGCAACCTGTGCACCTGAACACATTGACCTTGCCAAGAGCATAGGTGCTGATGAGGTTGTTGACCAAATCACCCCAGATGGGCAAGCTCTGAAAAGCCCATCTGGTAAGAAATATGACATAGTGATTCACTGTGGAGAACCAACTTCTTGGTCAACTTTTGAGCCCCATTTGGCTTCAAATGGAAAGATATTTGATGCAAAGCCTACACCTAGTTCCGCTAGGGCTTATCTTCTAAAGAAACTTACTTTCTCAAAGAAGCAGCTAATTCCAGTTCTCTTAAGTTGCAAGGGTGAGAATATGGATTTTCTTGTCAAGTTAGTCAAGGAAGGGAAGGTGAAGACGGTGATTGGCTCTAAGTACTCGTTGAGCAATCCTGAAGATGCTTGGGCAAAGAATGCTGAAAACAAAATTTTTGGGAAGATCATTCTGGAGCCTTAGGCAATTAAACATTTCACATATATGTCTCGATGAGTTGCTGAAATTTGTGTCTAAGATGTTGTGCAAGGGCCACATAAATGTGTTTAAGTACACTATTGCATTTTATAATAATAAAATTACAAGGCAAATTACACATAATAAAATTTTTATTATGTGTAATTTGTCTTGTATGTTGCTATGACTTCAATATTGTAAACGTTGATGTTTAGGTTTCATATCCATCTTTTCGTTTTGGTCATGTTTGTTCTTAAACGTAGATGTTATTCTCAGAGATTCATTGCTGGGAATAGGGATATTATTTCAAACTATGAGAAGTTGAGAACAGTTGTAAAATTAATACTCAATTTATAGAAAAAGAAAAATTGCAATTCTGGCCTCAATGCAGATGAGCAAGTGTGTTCAGTCGGTGTTGTTGGGTGAGGGTCTAGACCAAACCGAAATGTTTGTTTTTTGCTTTATTTAGCCTGGGATGGCAACAGCAAAAAATAAAGTACTACAAAAAATGCTTAATTTTTTCCACAACTACTTTATGTGGTTGACTGTGAATGATAGAGAAAAATTAATAGGTCTATATGAAAGTGACAAGTAATCATAGTATAGGAAAGTTGTTGCAAAAATTATGTATTTTTTGTGCTAGTAGAAGAACTCTAGCAACGAACAAGGTGGGGTTTGGATTATAGGTGTCGTGTCCTTGCCCATCCTCACTCTAGGGCAAAAGCGAAACTAGTCAAGTGATAGGAGGGTGAGTTGGAGGTATTTTGTCATCCTAAATAAGATGGCTTCAAAATTAATGAGATAGAAATAAAAGTAAGCATGACGGTGTTAAAAAGAAAAAAAACAAGTTTTTTTTTTTTTTTTTGGAAGACCAACCAAATATCATTCATTCATGAAACATCAATGGTTAAAATACAAAGCTTCTAAAGCAGGTGGTGGAGATTCTTCCAACCATACAATTTCATAATCTATTTGTTTAGCATACATAGATAATGAATGGGCAACTGAATTGGCACTCCGCTTAGCATAACTAACAGAAAACTCTTGTAAGCTCATCGCCATGCAACAGATATCCTTTGAGATATTAATATAATATGTACAAAATATAAATCATAAAATAATATATATAATTTAAAATTATATGTTTGACTAAAACATGTATATCGCTAAAAAAAAAAAAAAAAATCTAAAACATATGTATACACATACATTCGGGATGTAGAAAGCCCGTGTACAGATTCATAAAAAAAAATATATATATATATATATATATAAATAAAAAATAAAAAAAGAAAAGGAAAGAAAACCCGTGTACGGTACTGCGAGTTAATTAAGCAGGGAGAGGTGTTTTTGCCATCACCATTTAGTTTTTGGTATTTACCTTGAGTCCTTGACATTGAACAAGTGAAGTGGACCACGAGTCGAATAGGCCTAAATTGGGGCAATTTGTTTCAATCAGGGCCCATCAATTTCGAGCCTTTTTGTTGGGCTCTTTTCGTGTTGTTGGCCTTTTATTGTTTGTTTTTTTTTTTTGGTAAACTGGCCTTTTATTGTTTCATCTTTATAAGTTTAGCCCTAAATGATAAAGTTGGACTTAAAGTTTCTAAAATTAAATCCAGATCTGAATTTTCTGATCAATTATTAGAACACTAGCATCTGGAGATGCAAAAAATAAAAATAAATAAATAAATAAATAAATTTGCATTCTTAAATACTACTTTATTTATTTACCAACTTATTTTACAACTTACCTAACATCTTAGTTCTTATTTTTATGTATAATCTAATAAAATAATATAAATTACCTAATAAAATAATATAAAGTACTATTCTCTCTCTTTCGTCCCACTCTCTTTTTCTCTTCACACACAGGCACAAGAATTTTTTTTTTCTTTACAACTTATGAATAGTAAGGTTGTATATATGCAACCTTAGCAAGGTTGCAGATTTTTTGTAAGTATACAAATCTAGATGAAGTGGGTTTTGGGTATCTTTGATTGTAAAATAACAACTGAGAGTGTTTATGCCCCTAATGCTAGTGCCCTAATCAACGTACAAAATATATATTTTTAACTACAAAAAAGGAGCCTAAAATTGAAAATTAAATATTTACAAATTTAGGAATGGCAACGACAAAGCAAGATCTCTTTGGGATGGGAGCGAAACAGGTCAAAAGGCAAGGGGAGCACATCGAAGGTATTTTACCATTCCAAATGAGGTGGTTTTGACATTAATGAGATAGAAATGAAAAAGAAATGAAAGTGACACCAATGAGAGTGCAAAAGGAAAGAAAGGACAAAAAAAAATGGTATTGGGGATGGCATTAGAATTATGTACAAAAATTAATTACAAGAGGATAGGTATAAAAAAATGAATTATATATTGGTGTATATATATATATATATATATATAGTGTTGGGCTCTTTTATTTAAAACGGCCTAAATGGGGGCAATTCAATTTAATTAGGGCCGATCAATTTCAAGCCTTCTTGTTGGGCTCTTTTGGTGTTATTGGGCCTTTTATTGTTTGATCTTTTTAAGTTTGGGCATAAATATGCTTGGATTTTCCTATCAATCGCATTGAGTCTATAAAATATACTTTCAAAAAAAAAAAAAAAAATCTAGCCTAAAATTGGAAACTGAATATTATAAACAAGGGTAACTTACAAAAACTGTCCTTGTAGTTTAGGAAAGTGATACTTTGACCCTTAACTTAACGGAAATGACACTTCCATCCCTTAAGTTTTGAAGGAAATCAATGAATTAATCATTTTTTTTTTTTTTGAGAATCAATGAATTAATCATTCTGTTAATACTACTATACTAGTAATAGAATGTTTAAAATTTTGAAAAATTGGTGAATTGTTCGTGTAGTAGTACTGTAAGAATTTCAGAGGGAAAGAGAGAATTACTAGAGGTAGATGACCTGTAGATCTACTAGGAGTTGCTATAGGAATTGTGTGTGTGTGTGTGTGTGTGTGTTTTTTTTTTTTTTTTTTTTTGCTCCACAAAGTTTTTTTTTTTTTTTTTTTTTTTTTTTTTTTTTTTTTTTAAGTTTGATGACAAGAAAAATAATATTTGATCTTAAGATCTTTCACTAACTATGGTTAGGTTTGGTTAAATGGAATTTTTTTCAAAATTAGAATATTATGTAACTGTTATTATAAAATGATTAATTTATTGACTTCTTCAAAATCTCAAATAACTGGAGACCGGAGTATTATTTTCCTTAAGTTTGAGGGAGTAACAACTTCTCCAAATCTTAAAATAGGTCTTTGTAATTTACACCCAAAAAATATTATATATATATATATATATGTCAAATTCCCAAAGGCCAAAATTCACAATGGAGGAAACATTTCAAGAAATGGAAAATATTGTGCATAAAATGACTTATTTTATTCGAATAAATATTTGTAGCAAGTGAACATAGACTAACTGGGGACAACCCGAATACGAATAGTATAGCAACAAACCAAGGATCGAAGGACTTGTACTATTCCCTCACATCCAAAGTGTCATTTATTTTAGAAGTAAACTGACGAGAATGATAAGTACTGACGAAAATGGCAAGTCTATCCTATGTGGACAAGTCCTTCAATATGGACGAGTATACCCTCAGGACAGATGACGTGGAAGACAACACTACTGACGAGGGTATCCAGACCATTTAATACAATCAACTAAACGGTTATACCTCCAACTGTATGAACCGTTTGAAGACATTGATGCCTCATTACACAGCCCCAAAACGTTACCAAAAGGAGCATTAAGACCTCCATAACTCCTCCAACGGCTAGAGACCATGAGAGCATATATAAAGCCACACACTCCCACGAAGAAGGGGAGAGAGATACAAGTAAGAAAGGAGATTTTTTCTTTGATTTCTGTTCATCTTATATTGTTTTATTTTGAAGAGAGTTTCATATACTGACTTTGGCATCGGAGACATTGTGACAGACACTACACCGGTGACCATCGGTGAAAGTTGAAGGATCACCTCCATCCGACGAACATTACTGACGAGCTTACACTCATCATAAACTATATATGACATCGAAAGGTAGTGTCACATTTAGAAGTGCATGCATATGTGTTTGGCAAACTTATTGGTTACTGCAATGTTGATTAGGCCCTTAGTGGTTGCTGGTAATGTGGCTTTCTGCAGAGTCGGCAGACATGGAACTTGGATCCCTTGGTGTGCCAGGAGGGATTTTGGGTGCTTAGCAGCGACCAACACAGGTGGAGCCCAAAGGGGCCAAGCGCCTCAGGGGTCCCTTTTTTTTTTTTTTTTTTTTTTTAAAGTTATTATATATTTAATTTTTGTAGTCGGCCCTTCCAAAACCTTAGATCTACATTCTCCTCAATAAACCTAACTAGTCTCATCCAAATAGCAACTGTTCAATTCAAAAACTTAACAAAAACATTAAAAGCATTCACAATGGTAATTATATTTTAGCAAAAAAAAAAAAAACTATTTTACTACCAAAGAACCAAAAAATCATGTATTATTGGAGAAACTAAAGCTAAATTTTTTGCAATTATAGTAAACTGGTATAAATACCAATTGACTGTAGCAAGTTGTTAAAAATAAAATACAATATTTTATTAAGATTATATTTATTCATTCAATTAAAAAACTCAAATTCTCTCTCTTCTTTTATTATTTTATGAGTTGTTTATATTATTTTAGATGAAGTGATAAAAAAAAAATAGAACATTTGATATTGGATGTATTGTAAAGTGAGGTGGTAAAAATAAAATAGATAGAGTAGCTTTTTAAGGTGCTAAAAGCTAAAATTTTTAGCACCACCACTATGAATACTCTAATTTCAACCAAAAAAACAAAATCCTAGCCAGTCTATTATTAAAAAAAAAATTATTTTTTTTTCTTGTTAGTAAATGATTGCATTTTAATGTATTTAAAAACAACGATTTTGAATATTTAAAATTTTTTAATAATATATGAATGTTGGAGTTTTTTTTTTCCTTTATACTCCGACCCCTGCTAGCTTAAATTCTTGGTCCATACTGCTTGGCAATTGTGGCATTGAGTTTGAGGACTTGACCAAATTTGGGATTACTGGCTTTGTCAATGCTGGAATTGCATCCGAAATGTGGCGAGCTGCTAGCCTCATTTTCCATGCTTGAGAGTGGCAATGCTAAAACCAAAGACAAAATGAAGATATGCTTATAGAAAGCCATGGCTAGCTTATACCTTTCTTTTTTCTTAATTAAAAGATTGAGCAACTTCTATATAGCATGTGTTTTTTATTAGCAGCACATACCAATTAGGTTTTTATAGAGAGAATGTGTTTGAACTTTGAAGACTCTTAAGGATTTTTTAAGCAAAATTGTAAAGTTAATGAGATGTCACCACGGAATGGTTTAGAAAGGATTGGTTACATAGTTTACCTTCTTCTCTTGGATTGGTTGCAACTTAAACTATAAGCCAAGTTAGACGAATGGCTTCAACTCACGTAGGGCACATTATATATTAGCCCATCGATTTTTTTTTTTTTTGGAGAAAACTACCGATGGGTCCATTTCATAGTTCAATTTTATAATTGGACACATACTTAACTTGATCCTTTGAAGCATTTAAAGCGTCTGCCAACTTTTTTTTTTCTTAGTTTTATTTATTTATTTAATGTTGTTAGAAGGAAATGGTTGATGTGTTCATATTGTGTCAGCGCGAGTGCACTGAAGCTAAGTCTTATTCTTGGTAGAAATCCCTTAAACTTCTTTCATATGATAAATATTTCTACATATTTGTCTGTTATGTGCGGATTATCCAAGCTTTAGTTTTGGTTGGGGTGATTTTGGGAGAGATGGAAAAGGGAAAGAGAAAAGCGAAGATAAAATAATATTTTCATGTGTTTGGTTGTAGAAGAAAATATGAAAGAAAACTAGTGAGACCTTAGTGTTTTCTCTCCAAGCTCACCAATATGCAATCAGCCAAAATCAAGAGAAAAGGAGGAACAAAAGGTTCCACCCTTTTGGAAACATTTGTCTTCTTCTTCTTCTTTTTCTTCTTCTTCTTTTTTTTTTTTTTTTTTGATTGAGTTATTATCTTCTTTTTCTATTAATTCTCATTTGTTTGTTTTTGTTTATTCATCTGTTTTGGCTTTTTTTCCACTAAAATTTTTTAATTGAGCTCTATCAACAAGCTTTCACAAATTCGTATTAACAACTTCATCTTCTTCATTGCACTCTTTTATTTTTCTCTTTGGGCCGGTGCTTTTGCTTAGCCATAGTGTCACTCCCTCTACCTCAGATGTAGCCAATATTTAATGGGATATTTCCCACTCTTTCTTGGGCTCTTCATGAATTACTAAAGCCCAGCTCAAGAATTTGTCTTGAATTGGGTCTAATTTCATGGGGATCCTCTGGGATTTTCACTATTGGGCTAAGTGTAATTAGTATTTTGGGACTTTTTATTATTATTATTTTTTTATGGGAAGTATTTGGCAACTTAAAATGTCTATTAGTTCCCCCTTATTTATTGGAAACCAAATTCTAAAACCACAATCAATTTTACATTTATTTTCACAACTATTTGAAGTGGCTAACTGTGAGTAGTGAAAAAAGTGTGATGGACCTACGTGAAAATAATAAACAACCAATTACAGTTTGTCACATTAAATAGTTGTGAAAATTGGTGTGTAATTGGTTGTGGTTCTAAAATAACTCAAATTATTATGTCAACTAGAAGTAGAGGTGGCAAATAGGCAGGTTGGGTCGGGCAAGGTTCAAGTTGAAAACTAGTTCGAGTAAAAAAAAAAAAGTCATTTTAAGTAGGTTAAAAACAGGTCGGGTCAATCGGGGTGCATGTTGGATCAGGTCGACCCATATTTTTCACATGAATTTTTTTATTTAAAAAAAATATATGTATTTACGACTTGGTAAGTCATGTAGCAAATTACTTAGTGTGAAATACATAACTTGGTTTGAATTCACCACCCATATCAAGAAAGAGCTTAGGTTAACAAATTAATACTTGATCATTAATTATTAAATTATACAAATCCTAACGTTTCTAATAAAAAAAAAAAACTAGCTCAAACACAAAGGAGACTAGTCTACCCTTTGAAAATCTAAAATTAAAATAAATAAACAAGTTTCACTTCTATACAATATCAACATTTCAAAATATAAAACAAAATTACAAACACCCAATTGGATAACTAATTTGACAAATAATAAAAACGTATAAAAATAAATAAAAAAAACTTGAAAACTAATCTAATATCTTGAAAAATAATGTAATAGTTATGTTTAATTTTAGATACACTGTAATTGGCACTCTACTGGAATATATATCAAAATTTGATTGTTTACTTATTTAAACATGGTCATATTATGTTATTGATAAGCAATATACACGCCATAAAATATCATCCTTTATTTTTAAAAGCCTTTTATTTTGGCTATCGACTGTTAAAAAACATGCCTAAGAGTTGTCTCTCTACTTAGCCATGTCTCCCATGGTTGTCATCTCAGCCTTCATTCGAGAAGAAGGAGGTGTGCGGCTACCAGTATAATTCACCAGCCGAGCGCTCAAAGGAGTGAAGGAAAGATATCCTCCAATGGAAAAGTTGGCCTTCGCTAAAATTACAGCCGCCTGCAAGCTTAGACCATATTTCCAAGCACACATAATAGTTATCGAAACAAATAAATTGCTATGGAAGATGTCGAATCATCCAGAAGCAACCGGACACTTGGTCCTGTGGGTGATAGAGCTAAGTGTATTTGACATACAATACTAGCCGAGGATAGCAATCAAAGGTCAATCCCTTGTAGATTTCTTTGCGAAGTTCACGACAAAGATTGATGGAGACTTAGGAGCACTCCCTTAGAAAGTCCACATGGACAGGTCTTCGAACCGTCGGGCTGGTGGAATTGGTGTTGTCATGGAATCCCCTGAGGGGGATCTAATAGGGTGTGCAATCTGCCTTCAATTCCCGGTGACCAACAATGAGGCCAAATACGAAACTCTATTGGCGGGCCTCGACTTGGCCAAAACAATAGGTGCCTCTTCAGTAGTCGTCTATTGCGATACCCAAGTTGTTGTACGATAAGTAAACAAATACTACGAGGCCAAAGGGGAGCAGATGAAAAAGTACCATCACCTTATCAAGGAATGAGTGGCTGAAAACTTTGAAGCAAGATTCATGCAAGTCTCAAGGGAAGAGAATGAACACACCGACCGTCTGGCAAAGGTGGTGTCAGCAAAACACATAGGCGTCGACAACAAGGTATTTTCCTTCACCTAGTACTCCCCCACCATTGATAAAATTAGTGTACAGGAAATCACAGCGGAAGGCAATTAGATGACTTAAATCATCTCGTACCTGAAGGAAAGTTCACTCCCCAAAGATCACAGCGCATTCCGAAGACTGAAAGTGCATTCATCACATTTCATTATGATAGGTAATGTCCTATACAAGAGAGGTTTCTCCTGTCCGTACCTACAATGTGTGGTCCTTAACGAAGTAGATTATGTTATGAGAGAAATCCATGAAGGGATATGCAAAAACCATTCGAAGGTATGGTCGTTAGTTCACAAGCTCATATGAGTAAGATACTACTGGCCTAACATGCAAAAGGACACCAAATCGTACGTGAAGGCTTGTGATAAGTGCCAATGCTTCAGCAACATCGTCAGGCAACGTCGAAATAGCTTACCCCGATGACTACCCCATGGCCCTTTGCCCAATGAGGAGTAGACATAATCCGACCCTTCTCAATAGCGACTCGATAAGTCAAGCTCCTTGTAGTAGGAATTGACTGCTTCACCAAGTGGGTGAAGGCAGAGCCTCTAGCCACTATCACTGAGAAAAATATATGAGGCTTCGTATGGAAAATGTTGTATATTGGTTTGGGATCCCCAAGGTTCTAGTCTTCGACAATGACAAGCAATTCGACAACGAGGCCATTAGAGACTTCTACCAGTAGCTAGGAATCAAGAACCATTATTCTTCGCCCGCCCACTCAAAAGCCAATGGGCAAGTTGAAGTTACAACCCAATCCTTACTTAAAATCATCAAGACTCAGATTGAGGGGGGAAAACTGGATATGGCCAGATGAGCTACCAAGTGTCTTATGGGTTTATAGGATGACAGAAAGAACACCTACAGGATAAACCCCCTTCGGCTTAGCATTCGGTAGCGAAGCTGTCATCCCAACAAAAAGGGATTAACAAGCTTTAGAGTAGCACACCACGATGAAGGGAAGAACGATGAAGCAATATGCTTACAATTGGACCTTCTAGATGAAGTCAAAACATCAGCCGAACAACAAATGACATATTACTAGGATTTCATGGCTAAGCACTATAACACCAAAGTCAGACACAGACACTTTGAAATGGGAGACCTTGTGCTCAGGAAAGTGACGATAGCCACTAGAGACCCCAAACGAAACAAGTTGGGCCCCAACTAGGAAGGCCTATATAGAATCGTTGGGTGTTACAAGAAGGGTACCTACCACCTGGAGACGCTCAAAGGATAAAGGTTGCACAACCCCTGGAACACTGAACACCTAAGGAGATACTACCAGTAGTCCAAGAACTACAAACTATGTTTTTTCTTTTTAGTTGACTCGTTAGTTTCTTTCAAGTTTTGTTGAACTCTGTAGCGCCTGTCAAGCAACTTATCTACAATATTTATGTATTTTAATGAGAAGAACTATTCAAGGATCATTTTTTTAGTTTCCTATGTGTAGTGACAGGTACATTGATTAAATTATTGTTAGTCCTACCTACAGGGTAGACGAATCCTTAAGGACATTGATGGGTGCCTTGACTAAAGAAAAAAAATTCTAAGTCCTACCTATAGGGTGGATGGATCATCAAGGACACCGACAGGTGCCTTGACTAAAAAAAAATTATAAGTCCTACCTGCAAGGTGGACGAATCGTCAAGGACACCAATGGGTGCCTTGACCAAAATATTCCAAGTCCTACTTATAGGGTGGACGGACCCTCAAGGACACTGACAGGTGCCTTGACTAAAGAAAAAATTTCAAGTCCTACCTACAAGGTGGATGGATCGTCAAGGACACCGACGAGTGCCTTGTCCAAAATATTCCAAGTCCTACTTACAGGGTGAAAAGACCCTTAAGGACACCAATGGGTATCTTGACTAAATAAAAAATTCAAAATCCTACCTTCAAGGTGGACAGATCATCAAGGACACCAACGGGTGCCTTGACCAAAATATTCTAAGTCCTACCTACGGGGTGAACGGGTCCTTAAGGACCCCGATAGGGGGCCTTGACAAAAATATCCTAAACCCAACCTATGGGGTGGACAAATTATCAAGAACACCAACGAGTGCCTTGATCAGATCATCTTAAGTCCTACTTACAGGGTGGACGGGTGTTTATTTCTAAAATAAGCGGGTCACCTAGAGTGCCAACAGGTACATCATAGTATTGAAAAACAAAGGATGGTCTAAACATGTTGCAAACATTACAAAACGAATGAAAGGATGAAATCTCATCAAAACTGACGATAATGGTTGCATATATAAAAATAAACACAATCATCTTAAACAAACATTTGTTACATGTGCCAAAACAGGGCACCCTAGTTGTTGTGAAATTACATTATAAAAAAAAGGGAAAGAGATAAAAACAGAAGTAAAAATGGATCAAGCGGTGGGGGTACGGTTGGCCTTCTCTTCCATCGGACCTTCCGGCTTTGGCAAACCATCCTTCTTAAGCTCTAGCTGGGCCGTCGCTCCTCTGGGGTGTCGTTGTCCTTGTCCTTAATGTCATTAACCTCGTCATCGGCCTTGGGGTCATGGGTACGATTGTATCAATCTGAACGGAGGAAATGTCCACATCAGGAAATAAGACGGTCGCCTACTTATGAAAGTCCTCGAAGCCTTTGTTGTATTGGGAGCCCAACAAGTTGAAGAAGTCCTGGGAGTTCTTGTACCCCCCCGAAGGTGTTAGCTTTGGCCTTCTCAATGCTCTCATAAAGGGATGCCAACTCTGTTGTCAGGACAACGTTGGCTTCTGTCAGCTTCTTGGCCCGACGGATAGCCCCGTCGAGTCTCTTTACCTCCACCTTCAAGGCCGCCACCTCCTCCTTGAGTGCTTGCCCTTCATCCTTTTACTTTTTCAGCTACTCAATGTCACTCTCCTACCAACCCCTCAGCTGCCTAACAACGGCCTCCTAAGCTGAGCACCTGACCTGAAGTTCTTGCATCCTCACTACAACCTGATAAAAGACAAACGACTAGCATACACGACATAACAAAACAACATCTAAAAAGCATAGACTCACCCTTATCAATTCGTAAAGACTAGAGTCCCCTAACAGCTCCGTCTCATGCTCAAAGGACTCGTCAAGATCTGATTCGTTGACTAGTGAACGGGCCATCCGAACAGCATGTTGCATGTCCCTTACTAGAAGAGGAACATATTGGGGGCCAAATTGAAGGGGGACGAGGCCATGGGTTGACATCAGACCCTTGCCTACCTTGTGACGATAAGTGTCCTGCTTATCTTGGGCGACGGCCAAGCTCAAAGCAACAGTGGCAGCGGTACCATTCTTGGATGGACGACCTCTGTTGCCCTGAGTTTTCCTCTTTTGGGTAGTCTTAGTGGTAGGGGTAGATGAGCTACCACCCTTAATTTGAAGGGCATCAGCCTTCTTCATCGCTAGAGCTCTCTTTATCCCCAAATCCATTTCTGAAAAGAAATGTGTTAATAAAAACGAAAAGAGATGGATCAAATACAAAAGGTAAGGTATGAAGGGACATGTAAGTCTACTTACATTGGCGGGATTGAGCGTCCAGTCTTCTTGCTTTAGCCATTGGCATGGGACCACCATAGTAAGCGTGGAGGATGCCAAGAGTCACAAGTTTCTTCCAACTCCTCTATGCCAAGGGTACCTATTAGACCCGTTCCAAGAAATTACTCTGTTCCGTAGTAATTACCGTCTCCACTTGAGCTGACGGAACAAAACAAGAAGTGGGAGTAAGTAAAATAAAAACCAAGGCTTTGTAAACAACGGAAGAATGAAAATTAACAAAACACAAAATAACAACGGTTAGGTCCTACGCTGATAATAGAGCTAAACGACTGGTAACTTACCACGCTCATCCAATACCCTCTAGGTATTGTTAAACACTACTCACTACCCCATTTTTCGGGCTCGCACACCCGTTTAGGCCCTTGTACGAAGAAGTACCTACCCTTCCAGTCACAGTTAGAGTCAGGCACGTCTGTCACAAATTTCCTAGGCATTTTACGTGCCACAAAATTGTAGAAACCTTGTGACGATGAAATCTGCTGGGACTTGTAGCAAAAGAAGAACTTGTCCAAGGTAAGCTGATGGTGCCTTCCACTTATTTGATCCCATATCACCTTAGCACCTATAAAAATCCTCCAGGCGTTGGGGTATATCTGGCTGATGGATACACCAAGGTAATTTAAAAGCTGACAGGGCAGCGCTGTAAGGGACAGCCTCAGCCTCGCCGTAAAGACGGACACGTAAAAATCAATGTTAGTTGTCCGTCTAGAATAGCACTTCTCATGTTTTCCTGCCATCCTTATAGGTATATGGTTAGGAATCTGGAAACAATCCCATTGCTTGTTAAAAACCTTGTCCGTCAGCTTCAGGAAGAAATTGTTCACCGACCAAATTTTAGGGAGGATAAAGGGCCTACAGTCATCACCCGAAGGCTTGGAGCCAACTCCTTCCCTTTCTCCCTCTTCCCCTTCTTCTTCTTCTTCTTCTTCTTCTCTATCCACATCCCCTTCTTCCTATTCTCCGTCCACTGCCACATTTTCCCTTTTTTCCGTATTCTTCCTCCTTGTCTCCCTCTTCATACCCTTCATAGTACTCTTCCTCAAGTCTCTCCACTTCCTCCTCTAAGAGATGAGCCGACAACTCCCTTTCCTCGTAACCCATTCGGTCCTCCGTCGTAGGGACATTACTCGATGGATGAGCTTCTTCGTCACCTAGACAAAGTGATGGGAACCGACCGCTCATTGCGTTACTACCACTGGAAATTCTCTCACCTACAAGCGACAAATAGGAACTAAGTAGTCACTCACACACTATACTAATAGGCAAAAGTGAAGTAAAAGTGAAATCTGAAAACCATCGACATATTTATAGGATGAAAATGCATAAAGACCGAAGAGACGCAACATTTTACCTCGACTAAGAAGGAACAGCCACGTGTCACTTCACTAAGCAGAAAGACCTCTTTGCCCCTCACTTATTGCACAGGATGAAGAGCATTAATGATATGAATATTCCTATGTACTTAATGACCTTTCAGCGACTCTGACGAGTCATGGAGTAGGAGGTAGTTGATAAGGGTATTTTTGTCCATCCAAAAATCTATCTCCCTGCCATTAAGAACAAACAAAAGGACGAATAAGCGCGCCTCATTAGTGGTTGTGAAAAGCAATGGCATGGGCCTACATCCACTGAACGAATGGACTGGGACGGATGGACGGACGGGATGACGTTAGGAATCGGACTAAGGCAACATCCTTTACTAAGGCCGACGGGCTGACCCTAAGGCATGATAGATAGACACCATGCCCGACTGATGAATATTGTGTCCGACAAACGAATCAATCGTGCAGCCAATAGAGGTATTCAGTGGGTCCCATGATCCTTCACGTATCCTCCACACGCATGTCCCAAGCATGGAAATTACTTGCGCACCACGCCCAAAGACGTAACCACGCAAGCATATCTCCCCTACATGGTAAGAAAGCCCTAAGACCTCAGAGTTTTTATTCCAAATCTTTTCTACAAGGATCCTTACAATCAGGGGATCATAGTCAATTCAACACCACTATATAAACATCAAACCTCTCATTTTTCAAGATACGCATAATTTCCCTAACTCTTATACTCTTGAGTTATTGGAGATTCCCCTTTCACTAACTTAACCTTTTGGAGGGTCTTTGGCCGGCACCTTACTAGTGCTCTCTATAGGTTATTCACCTTCTTTGCTTTTCTGGTTCATCAATTGACGCATGTGGACTACCAGTTCACTGACGATTTTTGTGCATCATATATATATATATATATATATATATAATTGTTGTGTTTAGGCATGGTGAAAGTTTGATTATTTATAGGTTCATACTTCATAGCTCTTACTCAAGATTAATGGGAATTACAACTCATTTATTCACATAAATATTATACCTATTATTGTTAATGTGAGAGTCTCAAAAATTAAAATTTGGGAGTTAGAATTCAAGAAGCAACTAACAATCTATTAACAAATTGAAACGCAAAACACATTTTAATGATTTACAAGCCCATTTTAATACAAATAACTGGCATAATTATAAGAAGTTTTTATTTTACATGTTATTTAAAAATTAATTAATTTTCTTGATAAATTGATAGTTATAACAACATGGGAGGGGGATTATTTTTTTATGGGACAGTATCACAAGGGAGAAGGATTTGATCCTTGTAAGAAGTGGTGCTAGATGAGTTAATCCTGCCATTTATCAATTAGAATTAAAAAGCACTAACCTTCAACTTTTATTTGAGGGTCATGCTTAGAACGTGTTTTAGTCCAATTATTGGAGAAGGATCATGCCTGTTGACAGTGTCGTCGGCTGGCCCAATGCGTCAAATTTTGGACAAGGGTCCTGCTTAGAACGTGTTTTAGTTCAATTATTGGATAAGGGTCATGCCTGTTGATAGTGCCGTCCTTCTTATGAAATCCATTTCTCTTGCTCAAATATCTTTTAAAAAAAAATTGTGAAAAGAAACAAATCATACTTAGAGTCTGTTTGGATACTACTTATTATTGAAAATTGAAAACTAAAAACACTATAGTAAAATAAATTTTAAATGTGTGAATAATACTGTGAGACCTAGTTTTAAAGTTGATTTTATCAAATTCTGTATTTGCGGATTCTGTGAACAGTGTATAAGACCCACTATTTAAAACGCAGACGCAGACATAGACGTGATTGGATTTCAACTGTATCCAAACTCATGCTTAGTGTGAGTTTGGGAAGCGCATTTTGCGTGTTTCCCAACTCATGTTTTTTTGCGTGGTTCCCCTGCACTATTTACAAGACCCACAAGTACTTTTTTTAGCAAAATTTTCTTTCAAGCTGGGTCCCACGGCACTATTTACACATTTAAAAATTATTTTGCTACAGTGTTTTCAGTTTTCAGTAATAAGCGGTATTCAAACAGACCCTTACAACCTATTTCAGTCCAATCTATTCTTAACTAACTGGATCGAATCCAAAGTTGCCCACCCTATTATAGATTGCCTATTTCAGTCCAATCTATTTTCTTTTTTCTTTTTTTGGAGAAATAATTAGAGTTTGCTAGGTCTAGGATTTTTTTTTGGAAGAATTGTCAGGTCTAGTTGGAATTCTATAAAAAATAAAAATAAAAATAAAATAAAACAAAACAAATAAACGAATAAACGATAAAGATAATATCAATTGCTTATCTGTGATACTATTTTCTCTTTCAAAAATACTGATTAGTTAAATCATAAACTAATAGAATTTGTCTCAAGCATGCATCCATTTTTAGCATTATGTTGAGAACTGGAATAATTGAAAGATAATATAGTCAATTCGAGATAACTAATCTAATGTTACAACTCACAACCAAACTAATGAATAGGTTTAGTTATTCCATTACCACACATTTTATTTTTGGTAATAAAAATTATCATTCTTGTTGTAATCTTCATTCAGTGTATTTAACGTACTTTAAATCTTTTTACCAAACTATTTGAATCTGAGAGTCACCACACCCCAAGTATATGTATATATATATATATATATAACCTACCAATAGCTTTAACTATTATACCACTAAAAGTTTGACAGATCTTAACTTATTACCAATCATCGCAAGTGTAAATCGCGTGTGATGAAACTAGTACCTATTATTGTTAAGGTGAGATTAAAGTTTGGGAGTTTGACTATTTCAGTCCAATATATTCTTAACTAACTGGATCGAACCCAAAGCTTGCCCACCCAGTTTGTTAGGTCTAGGATATTTTTGGAAGAATTGTCAGGTCTAGTTGGAATTCTATAAAAAAAATAATAATAATAATAAATAAATGAATAAACCATAAAGATAATATCAATTAATAATTATCTGTGATACTATTTTCTCTTTCAAAATTACTGATCAGTTAAATCATAAAAATAGAAATAAATCAAAACCAATAGAATTTGTCTCAAGCATGCACCCATTTTTAGCATTACGGAATCTCCCTAAAATAGGCATTATTTAACATACTAATGCCAACCTATTTGAATCTAAGAGTCACCACACCCCAAGTATATATATATATATATATAACCTGCCAATAGGTTTAACTACTATACCACAACGTAGAAGATCTTACCCTGCAGAAGGTTCAACATGAAGTCACGGTTCTTGTTCTTTGTTCTCTTTATAAGCATGATGATTTTGATCAATGGCATCGCAGCTAGGCATATCATTAATGGCGACAACGGTGGGCCAGGAACAGGAACCGGAACCCGCCCTGGTTGCTTCGAGCTGAGATCTTGCTATCTACACCATGGACGTTGAACCCTCCAAGAAAAAGTTAATGTCATTCGTTTCTTTTTCTGTGTTTCCTTTCAAGGCTTATATAATAAAGTGGTAGTCATCTATCATGTAGTTGTTTAATAATGTACATGTACTCATAGCCAATTATGGCTAATTTCTGTTTAATGAAATCTATCAGTCTTTCTCCTTAAAAAAAAAAAAAAAAAAGTTGTTTAACAGTAATGCTCATGCGGTGGGGAACCAACCTTCATCTTCATGATGCTTAAAGTTACAGTTGGACCAAATGCACCATGTTATAATGACAAGTATCTGTGGGCTAAGAATCACAAACACGTACATTGTACCAATGCATTACAACAAGTATCTCTAATTAATATAATGTTTTAGGTACATTTATATATTTTATGATTATTTTAGTCTTTATAAATGAGTAATAATCATCAAAATCTTTAAAAACAAATCTAAAATTAATTCTAAAACAATAATAAATGAAATGTAGTGCATGATGACCTGACAAGCACAAGTTTGGTATGTTGTAATAAATCATATAATTTAATGGAATAGTACTTAATCATTTAGAATAGTTTTCGTGGATTTGGTTTGGTTGTATCTTCATAACATGGAATGATCATTCCAAGTAATAGCCTAAACATAATCATCATTATAAAAACGCAACTATTAGGCCACTAATGCTACATTTTATGGTGATTTTTCATTAAAAAAAAAAAAACATTCTAATGAAACTATTAAGCTATTAAAATATTAAAGGAAAAAAAAATGCAAATTACATCCTTTAGATATGAACAGTTGTCATTTTAATCCATTAAGTTTACATTTTCACTCAATATTAATCCTTCCATCCAACCTAATGTCACTGTTAAAAAAATATTTTTTATTTTAGAAAACTACTAAATTTTCTTTTAAATATTAAACTAACAACTTTTACATTCTCATGTTTACTGTTTAAAATTTAAATGGGCCATCATGTGAAAAGTTTTTCCTTTAACGTTTTACTAAATTTTATGTTTAAAAAAAAATGCTTACTCTTTAAATACTATTCACAATCTGACATTTCAAAAAAAAAAAAAAAAAAAGAGTGAGAGAGAGAGTGAGAGAAAGAAAGAAAATGTGAATGGTTTAGTTGGGATAACTTTGGTAATTGCATATATAATGGGTACCCAAGAACCTTAATTAGGACTCGGGTAAAAAAAATAAAATAAAAAAGCTGGGCAATGAAGTTGAAGAATGAAGAGCATCTGAGTATGGATTTGATGGGGAGTTGGCGGTGAGATTGGCACCTCTATTTTGTCACAAATATTTCCATAACGGTGTCAATTGCCATCTGAGCTCTCTATTACCTTATGTATCCTTCCTAAATGAATTGTTTTGCCATATCATAGGCATTCTTCGTTGTGAAGACTCCAACAGATTTGGGAGGATTACATGTATCACTTCAGCCTCAAAGTTTCTCAAAAAAAAAAAAAAAAAACCCTCAAATAGTATGAAACATGTCCCTTCGCTAATTAGGGCTGCAACCTAATTTGATTCTTCACCAATATCAATCCTTTTTAGGATCGTGCCCAAGTCAAATTAGGCAAGTTGAGGTCATTATGGGTTGGAAAAATTCCAATCCAGCACTTAGCCAGCCAGCCTCTATAAATAGCGAGTCAATTGAAAATCTAGTAGTTTTGACTTGACGAGCTGTGCAGGTTGGCAAATTTATACAAAAAAATAATTTTTTGGGGGGATTGATTGGGTTTGGACAAGTAATACGTTTGTCTATGAGCTTGTCACACCAAATTTGATACCTAAACTTTTTCAAATTGATAATATTTTTTTTTTTCAAAATGTTGATGTGGCTTTTTTTTATATAAAAAAATATGTTGACCTGTCTTTTTTTTTAATAGCAATTAAATGTTTTTTTATTTTTTTATTAGCCACATGTGTGCTAATTGTGCACATCGTTTGCCACATAGGCATTTTACGTTAGTGAGTTGACAGTTGGAACTAAATTGACTACAAATTAAAAATAACAGGGACCAATTAACTCTAACCCCAAAATGTAAGGACCAAAATAATATTTTCACCTTTAGTTAATTCATTTTATTTTAGGGGGTGGGATCATTGATGAGTCCAAATCCTCTGTACCATTTTTTGTGTACCACTCTATATTTCATGAATCGCTACTTACCATGTATATGATTGCTTTCCATTTTAAATTTCAGTTATTCTATAAGGAAGGTAAAATGAAAATATGACAAGTAGTGATAGGTGGAATATAGAGTGGTATACAAAAAGGGGCAAGGCTTGTGTCCAGTGAAAGTTTTCACTGGACACATTGGATCTTGGACACGTGTCCACTCTTGGACATGTGTCCAAGATCCAACATGTCCAGTGAAAACTTTCACTAGACACAAGCCATTCCCTATAAAAAGTGATTCAAAGGATTTGGACTCAACATTGACACTACATAGAGTGTAGAGAAAAATTTTCTACAGAGAATGAGGTTTCAAGGATTTGCATTTTTTTTTTTTTCACAAATACACTTTAGTAGACCAACTAAATGCACATGCGAAATAATGATGGGAAAAGTTAACGGATGCATTAAGGATATTAGTTTAGGAATATTTCTACCACCACACACTCTTAATGCGATGGTCACTCCATAAGTATAAGTGTTTGTGAAGTGTGGGGGGTAAGGACCGAGGTTCAAGTCTCCAAGAGAGACCTTCACACATATATACATTTAGATTACGTTACAATAGAATTTTATCTTGTATAAAAATTAAAAATAAATAAAAATAAATAAAAAGGAATATTTCTAGAAATTTTTTTATGGGAAAAAAAACTAACTATTTTTTTTTTTATATTTTCTATGAATGTGGTATTAAAAATTTTCTAAAATGATCTATTAACAAATGTTCTAAGGATACTCATTAACAAGACCAATAATGATGTTGTGTAACTATTCACAACTCTCTCAAAAGGATTCCTTTCGGTTACCCTTTCCATAATTTTTTTGAAGAACTTTCTTTAATGTGAAAGGTACTCAATTTTTGTGATATACACCTTTCATGAACCTACAAAGAACTCAATAGAGGAAGATGTTAGTATTTGTATGAAATGCTTGCATCTTCAGAATTTGCTAATTAAAACTTTTTTTTTTTTTGGGATAGCGCAAATTAAAACTTCTTTTTTATCAGGCAAATTAAAACATTTGAATTTGAATAAAGAATAAATTATAGCCCATAAAAAAATTTAAAAAAAAGTAATAAATTATAGAGCATATTTCCTAAACTCCCAAAAAGATTACTCTAAAAAGGAAAAATGGTCCAAAACAGAAAATATATTATAAAAAATGTAGACAAAAGTTTGAGCAGAGGGTTACAAAAAGACTTCACAATCCAAAATTTTAAATCATAGAACCAAATCCCTCTGTGTGACATACAATGACTATATTCTTCAACAACTTGTAAAAATTCCCTGGGACATGTTTGGATTTTGATATCACAGTAAATTAAAGTAAAAAACTACTGACCTTGACAACAAAAATAGGTTGGAAATCTTCTCCCAACATCATCGGCTACTGAGTTGTTGATGGAGCAAAACCATGGTTAAAAAAAAAAAAAAATTACAGAACCTTTGCTTTGCCCATTAAACGTATGAAAGAAAAACTTAAAGCCAGAACTTTGAGCGTTAAACCAAACTGATACGAGTGTGGGTTCTTTTTTCTTGGACTCGGACTCAGTGGGAGTTGAGATAGCAGTTAGGTTTCTTAAACCAGTGTTAACCTTGTTATTAAAGCAAATTTTTAGGCTAAAATGCAAAATTCAACTTTTACTGAATGTAACTTTACTTTAATTTATTTTAGTCTTTTAAATTTTAAGTTTATTCAATTACGGTATCTCAACTTTTGTTAAATATTGCAGTTAATAGCTCAAATTTTTAATTTTTTTTCTTCAAATTTTTTAAATAAAAAATTCAATTAATGATTGAAAAATAAGTTTTAAAATTTTTTAAAAAAAAATTTAACAGAAGTTGACAAAAAAAAAAAAAAAACCCTTAATTGTGTAAACTTAAGGACTGAAACGAATGAAAACAATGTTAGAGGATTGAAATGATTACGTGAAATTTAGAAAGTGAGTTATACATTTTAGCCAAATTATTTGTTCTGTTTAGACCCATTTTAAACAAATTAGTTTAACCTAATGAATTAGTCAAGTAGTTACTTAGGTTAATTATTTAGATCTAGGTTAAGCTCATGCATATTACCTAGTGCGAAAAAGTGATTACCCAGGAAAATTAATGAAATCATCCAATTTTAAGGTAAAAAATCTGAAGAAAATTTAACCTAACTATCTTCAAAGTAAACAAATCCACTATGATAGAATGAAAGATTACAATAGATTTAAAACCTAAATCTAAAGCTACCTCTTATAGAATTTACTAACACGACCGCGTGCAGCTCCGACTCTACAGACTCTTCTATCTTGGATTTGCTGAATACAAACTCCCACGCTTGTGACTTTGAGATCTCACTCAAAGGTTTAGTAATACAAACTCTTCAGTTTGTGACTTTAAGACCACCCTTGAAGGTTTGAATTATCAGCTATGTATGATCTTGTTGCAGCAACTTCAAATCTACCAATTCTAATGGTATGAGAATAATTTCTGGTAGTGACTTTGAAAGGAGAATGCATAGTATCTTTTAGATCTCACAAGAGCACCTCCAAAGTCAAAACAAAATGTTCCTTAGGATTTCCTTTAAATACTATGTAAAATAAATTTGAAACTCTAATCACTTAATAAACTTAATGAGCAGTTGGGGTTTAATTAAATTCTACCGAATCCATCTTTCAATCAGTCGAACATGTTCTCTCGATTGGTTGAATCTAGCATGTTTCGAATTCTTGAACCTGTAGCTTCTTTTTTTTCATTTTTTCTTTTTTTGTATTATGACTTACAGCATCTTGAGCATTATCTAATAAATCCTATACACTCTAAGATCTATATCTAGACAAGTTTGTGTTCATGGTTTGCCAATTGTTCTAAACTTTTAGAACCTAACACAAATTTTTATTTAGGGACAAGAAAGTGAGTGTGAGAATATTTTGGGTGAAGTTCAATTGGAAAACCAATAGAAGAGTGGGTTCAATTTTGTAGGCCATGTTTGACGAGGTATACAAATGTATTTTATAGAATTGTGCTCAAGTTTTGCCTATGTTAAAAGTAGGGTGCAAGGATATTTTTGCAGCACCAAAAATAAAAATCCCAAATAGGAGAGCCCTTAAATAGAATTTAATGAATTTTTGCATAACTATTGTGAATTATCTAAGGTCGAAATTACGAGGTTGTCTACCATGCATCGAATGCATGTTTCCTCCCTCTCATTGGACCCAATGCGTGTAGGATCCACCTCCATATGAGAGGGAGGAAACATGAATCTGATAGGGCCCACCTCCACGTGAGAGAGAGAAACATGCATCCAATGCATGTTGTATTTTCTCCCAATTACAAGTGCATTTTGTCTGTCCTACAATTTAGTCCTTCTATAAAATCTTCTCTCTCTGTACATACAATCAATCCGACACAGGTTGGATGTCATAGATTCTAGGCTGTTCTCTCTTTCCCACTCCTTCACATACAAAATCACTGTCAACCTTCTTATCTGTGAATATGGCAGGAAAGCTTATGCATGCGGTTCAGTACTTTGGCTATGGTGGAGGACCTGCTGGTTTGAAGGTTATTTTCATATTTCTTGTTCATTTTTACAATTACCATTGAATTTTGTTATCTGGGTTTATCCTAATATATATGAAGTTTCATGATTGCTGATAACTTGTGTTCAAATTTGTACTTTTAGATTAGAAAAAAGTTGCAATTTGCAAATAAGATTATAGCATGAGGTTTGGATTCAAGACTCATTTCACTGATAAGAAGTACTACGTTCATAATATTTTCACAACAAATTATAAGTGGCTAGTTGTTATTGGTTCAAATTTGAATCTACCAATGAAATTACTTTTTTGCTATAACAATAACAACCAGTAACAAGCTGCCACTTAGGATTTGTTGTGAAAATAATATGAAATGATTGCGGACATAGCATTTCTCTTTCACCAATATTTGTAATTCTTTTTCTCTATTTTCAAATCATTTTTGGCTCATGTGCTATAGGGTACGAGTTTAAAATCAAAATATAGGAGGAATTAGGATGTGTATCAAGGGACTTAGTTTTGTTTTCTGTTTATGTGAGCAAGTAAGTGAAGCTATTATATTTTTTGAAAACTAAAAAATTTCATTGGAGACTTATTTTGAAGTTGGGTTATTAGGGGTTTAAATGATATCATTTTTATAAAACAATTTGTAGTTTGGTGAAGGCAATGATGGGCACTACTATATCTATATAGTATATAGCCTTGTCATCATCGCATATAATAATAATAATAATAATAATAATTGATGAACTCTATTATATCTTATGTGTAAAAGTAAAACAGAAGGAAATGATCTGACTTGTGATGGAAATCCAAAGTCAACGTGTCCTCCTCTTCACAAAATTTGAAATTTCAATACTTGAAATAAGAATTTTAAGAAGGGATGAGAAATATTTCTGTAATGACAGGTTGGGGTTTTTATTTTTCCTTTCTTTGGAAATTATTTGGATTCAGCCTGCGATGTAGTAATAGGTGATACACTTGACCTAATTTTAAAAAAAGGTGGTCAAGTGTCCACGATGTAGAAAATTAATGAGAAGTGATATACATGTGATTGTACTTTCTTTGGCAGTTGAACATGGGTGTTATGGAATCTGAATAGTTGATACTTGGTTCCTGTCAAATTCATTCACCTAGAGCTATTCAAAATTTTGGAATAATTGGGGGCAAATTTCTAGGGAAAAAAACACTGTTGGAGATTAATATATGAATTGGGTGCATTTATTAGAAAAGCATGTAAAAAAAAAAATCTGGAAAAAAAAAAAAAGATTAATGACCATAGTTTTTTTTTTTTTACGAAACTGAAATTTTATGTTGGGAAAAAGTTTGGGGATATGCATATTATGACTGGGGGTGAGTTGCACAGATCTCTTCATGATCCAAAGAGTAAGTTACTGATGCTTTTCTTGCTGCAGAAAGCTCTTTCTGTATGTCGGGGACCCTGAGGGATAATACTAGAATGCTGGATATGAGTCATATGACACTGGTTCTGCAAACTTTTTTTCACCCCTTTCCTTCTTTTTGTATTCTTTTTTCTAGTTGCTTCATCTTCTCTCCCCTACCCTTCTCATTAATTGTTTTTACATTATACATTGCTGTTTGTGAGTATGATTACAGCCTTTACAAACTTTAGAATGCAAGGAATATTAGTCTACTGTATGTGCTCAAACATGTATCAAGCATTTGATGATGCATCATTGCATCACCATCATCAAAAAATAATTGTTTTATTAATACTTTTAATGTGTCATAGTGCAATAGGGCAGTTCCGTATTTTGTCAAACTTGCTATATGAAGGTTTTTTTCACTGATATGACAGTTTCTCAGGAACATTTTGTTCAAATCTGGTCTAGATTTTTATTTTCTTTTGTGTTCCTCTATTTTTATGTAATTATTATCAACCTCAGATATGTGTCGAAATTCAAGTTTCAGTGAGTTAATTTCAACCATCAGCTATTGAAAGGAGTATGCAGATTTCAATTTACACACTTTGAATTAAAGAATAGAATGATTCTTCAGCCTGGTCTGTGTAACTGATAACAAGTTGAAGATTATGTCAAAGTTCTGTTTTTCCCCCCTGAACCTCAAGAGAGAAGAACTAAGGACTCTGATGTGGTGCATTTTGACAAAAAATTGAAGAACTAGAACTTCAAGTTGAGAAAAATTGAATTTGCTATGGTGTAGTTTTGGAATAGCATGGATCCTCTTATCTACATGAGTTGGATTTGTGGTTACCAAGAATAGAGTTAGGATTATGGTACTTAGATACAATGCAGGTATCTCAGCTCTACGATAAGTTCTTCTTCCTCATGCCAATGAAGCTTAAGTGGTTGAAATCAGACTTGTGCTGGAATGCATGAAGGGTTAATTTAATTGACGATCCGTGATGTTTAAATAAACTGCCTTCCTTTATTTGGTCTCAGTTTTGATTGTAATTTTGGGTTTGGAAGCTTTGTGAAAGTCCCATCTTGTGATTATAATGCTTGTTAACAACTTTACTTTGTGGCTGCACCTCTTCAGCACTTTGACTTCCTTAGAAGCCCTGGTCCCAGAATGATTAATCATAGCCTTTGTGGAAAATTAGTGACAGCTGATGGTCCCAATCTCTTCCTAGTTGGAAACTCAAAGAAGTTAAAGTTGCGAATGTAGTTTTGTGGTTTTATTTTCTGTGAATATTTCCCTTGCATCTGCTGCTTGCTTTCCAAAGCTGTAGTGTTAGAAGTCATTGAAATTATGTTAGTATTCCTGTATGTGCTTTTAAAGATAATATATAATTTTCACATTTATTGCAGCATGTTGAAGTTCCAGTTCCCATTCCAAAGAAGGATGAGCTCTTGCTGAAACTGGAAGCAACTAGTCTAAATCCAATTGATTGGAAAATTCACAAAGGCGTGCTGCGGCCTTTTTATCCTCGCAGGTTCCCTCACATACCTGGTAATTCTTTGTTAAGTGTGGTTCCATTAACAGAACTTTTTTGTGAAGCCCTTTTTACCTAGGGAAGTAGTTTAATACATACACTTCATTGACATTTGTGAAGCTGAGTTAAGCCATAAGTTGACTTTTTTATTTCCTGTTACTATTTTGAAGTTAATTTTTGACAAATATGCTGACTAATAGTAAGTGCTAAGCATGACAGAATGTATCATTTAATTTGTAAATGCCCTGTTCAAGTTAAATAAGAAAGAAAAAAGTTATGACAGAAAGTATTTTATGGATGCTCCTTTAGCGGCCATTTGTGTATCAATCACAAGGATGCATATACATGTTTCTTTAATACTGCAGATGCAACATGCAAGCAGATACCAACAGGAAATTTGTACTTTTTTCTTTCTTTTTCCAGGGGACAAAGATTGAATGTTGTGTTCTGATCTTCCCCTCCCTTTTAAATGCCATGCTTGCAGCACTATGCTATTGATGCAGGACAATCATTGCTCCTGCATCAGCTATGATGTGTTTCTCATTACGTTCCTTGATGTGCTATTGCTTTAACTCAAATGACATCTATCCTGGAATAATGGGATGGAGGATAAGGTTGCAGTTTCTAAACACATGGGTGTAACATAAAATAATTATAAAGCAATTAAAATAAAAAGTAATCCTTACACCACTTTTCTACAAGTTTGTTTGAATTGGTGACTGGATTGGTTCAGGCTACTCAATTTGGCACGAAGAGGAACACCTCACTATTATTGTATGGGTTTTATAGTTCAAATAGTTCAAATACTTATGTCAATTTAAAAAGGTAAAAGCATGTGACATCTTCTTCAATAAAACACGCAAATAGCCTTAAGATTATGAACTTTGAAAACCAAAATTTTCATTTATGCCATTCATGTGGTCTTCAAGATTCTATAACCATCCAGACATCATATATAAATGGTATAACTTTCTTAACTAATAAGTAGTTTAGTGATATATCTATTGAGCTGAATTTCATGCTGATGGTTGCGTGTTGCAAAATTTTGGGAAGTCTTCCATCTTTGCCTTTTGCTGATTATATTTTCTGTTGGAAAAGGTACTGATGTGGCAGGAGAGGTCGTAGAGGTTGGACCAGGAGTCAAAAGTTTCAAAGCTGGTGACAAAGTTGTAGCTACAACTAACCATGCCGTGAGAACTCATTCTTATTCCTTTGGTTTTATGCTTCCCTTTAATTAATATTCATACCCCCATATCTATCATCTTTTTATCTTAATAATTTAAATTAGAGCCTTGTTTGAGTTTCACTGAAGTTGAACCCACATTTATTCTTTCTATTTTCGAAGTAATTCTAATTTTAAAAAGTCTAAAATTTAAAAAAAAAAAAAAAAAAAAAAAGGGAAGGTGAGAAATTAGTCGCAGTGAATTTATTATATCTCTGATCTTCTTCACCCCTTTTAACTAGAATAAAATTAAAAACTAGAATGAAATAAAAAAGTGGTAATGTTAACACATCCAGGAATAAACGAGTTATCTATATTAATAGACCTCCTATACACCTGAACCATATAGTACTTACTCCTCTTGTCTATGTAGTGGGATCTTGGGCCAAGGTCAACTAAACCTTATATTGTTCTTTCCATATATAAGGCTTCAAATTCCATTTTTTAGTAGACAAAAAATGCCGACTTTTTCTTTGACAAGAAATATACTTTTCCCCACTCAAAGAAAACCCCAAGAAAGTAACAAATGCATCAAGTCTTCACCTTGGCTTAAATTCAATCATGTAATTTATTTATTTTTTGTATATAGGTAATAAAATTTTATTGAAATGAGACTACTTTGTGAAAAAAGACAGGAAGTAGCCTAAAGAATTACAATTGAAAAAATATCTACATATGAATCAATCTACTCTATGAAGGATTGAATAGAGCTATTACCTATGATACCCGATACAAAAGACCACTCATAAAGAGAACCAGTGAAGAATGCTTGCAATTGAGTTGACTTGCACTCCACATCCTCAAAAGTATGTTAGTCCCTTTCCGTCCATATTGTCCACATCAAACATACTGGAACAAGATTCCAGATATTAAGTCCCCTACACCGCCAACCACATAATAAATCAAGAACCTTCTCCGATAAAACCCACTAAATCCCAACCATCCTCAACGTAATACTCCACAGCTCAAAAGCTGCAAGACAGTGAGTCAAAAGGTGGTTACAGTATCCCCACTACTATAGCACGTACAACACCAACCCACCATTGAATAACCTCTCTTGATAAGATTATCAAAAGTAAGACTTTTCCCCCAAATTGCTGTCCACACAAAAAAATGAAACTCTTTGAGAAGCCTTGATCCTCTATATGGCTAAGAAGTTTGGGGAAGAGTGAAGGGGACAGACTTCTAAGTTGGGTAGGGGTTTACATGGTTGTGGTTTAGGAAGAGGTATTCAAATGGGTTGGGAGGCTTTTAGCCAAAATACTCAGTTTGAGATTGGGTGGGGAATAGAGTGAGATGCTGGCAAGATAGTTTGTGTGGGGATCAACCTCTTTGAGTGACTTTTCTGGTTTTGTATAAGATTTCCATTAATAGAGACGCCTTTGTAGAGCTTTCTTGGGCAAGGTAGGGGATGGAGGAGAGGAGTTAGGAATCTTGGGATGTACATTTTACTCAGGATTGGATTTAGTGGTCGACTTCCTTCATATTTTGGAATCCAATGCCCCTTCAACTAAAAATGGGGACGTGAGATGGAAATTGAAGGAGAATGGGCAATTTGATGTCCATTCATATTATAATGAGCTACGAGGCCCCTTTTTTGTCATCTTTCCTTGGAAAGGTATTTGGAGAGTTAAGGCCCTTCAATGAGTTTCTTTTTTTGTTTGGATCGCAACTGGGGGTAAGATACGGGAGACAATTTGAGAAGTAGGTGCTTCGCTTTTGTTGAGTGGTTTGTCATGTGTCGTTATTGTGGGGAGAGTGTAGATCATTTACTGCTTCATTGTGACAGGTTTATGCTTTGTCTTTTGGATTTTGTCTTAGGATCTGTGGTTCATGGGCCTTAGTACTAGATGTTCCTTTTGATTGGTGGAATTGGATGGAGAAGCACTCATCAGACATTTGTAATTTTGTTCTGTTGTGCTTGATGTGGTGTATGTGGAGGAAACGTAATAGACAGACATTTAAGGATGTGGATAGTTTGGAGACCAACTGCTTGCTTCTTTTAGCAATTCTCTATTTGATTGGTCTTGAGTTTAGGGACTCACATCTAATGATTCCCTCCCTTTGTTCATTAATTCTCTTCTCTTTTGTAATTAATTTCTTTTCTTTTCTTTTTCTTCTCTGTACTTTTTGACTTCTTTGTGCTCCTTTTGCATAAAGTAGTTTTTTTTCTTCAATATAGATTTTTCTTACTTATCAAAAAAAAAAAAAAAAAAGAATTTACGTGATTTGATAAACTCTTTACATCTATGGCAAGGGAGATCAAGTACACTATACACAAAAAAGATCAAAACACTTAACCTCTATTACTAGTCAAATTAGTAATCCTAATAGGAATCCTAATACTTTAGTACAAGAATGAGTCTTTGTGTTTATTTATGCTCAATGTTTTCCAAGGAGATGAGAGTTGATTAATACAATTATTGTGTGTTTTAAGCATAGAGCTTAAATCCTACCAAAATCCTTCGTCACATTACATACTTATCAAACCACCACAAATAAACTCCACTCTACAAAGATCTCTTCCCATCATAAATTTTCTTTCTTTGCTCTCTGTTTCTCCACAAAATGACTGTTAACTGGTGACCGATAGTTGAATGGCATTAACTTCTTTTTTTCTTTTTAATGTAGGAGAACTTCGCTAATATTAATTACATGTCGCAGAGCATACCATACAACAATCCTCATTGTTAATCGAACTCCTACTGAAAACTGACCCCACCTGACAGAACCAATTACTGGGTAATCTAGGGGCATTTCACCCATAATGGGCTAAACATTTTATCCTCATACCTAGGAGGCAATTGGCATTAACTAACTATTGACCTTTTCCTTGAATGACCTTTTCCTTGAATGACCTTTTTTCTCAAACCAGTTGCTTTCCCCCTTAATTTTTGTATAGATTCCAAATATGGGGTTTGTTTTTCCACTTAATGTGCTTCCTTAGACTCACCCTATGAGCACCCTTAACCTCAAAAGAATACCAATGAGAGTAAATCTCCCTATATTTTGCTCCCCTTTCCCTCCAAATAAGATCCCTTTCTATAGCATAATGCCAATACCATTTTCCCAGAAGAGCTCGATTAAAAATGCCAAGCTTCTTAATGCCTAAACCTCCATATTGAATTGGAGGAACAAATCGTATCCCTCCTAATTAAGCGATTCTTTACCTCCTCTGCTATACCACCTCATAGAAAATCCTTTAACCATATCTCTAACCTTTTAGCAACACAAACTAGTTTGGGAAAACTGATGTGGGTAAACCCAAAAAGTGCTTTTAACACATGTGACCCTTCTTCATTTGGATAAATAAAATTTTGTTACATGTTGCTAATCTCCTTTCCATGCTTTCAACAATAACATCTCAATTTTAGCTATCCTTATAGGGCAAGCCAAGTGGGAAACCCAAATAGGTTGTAGGAACTAGGAAGGGCACCCATCTTACAACCTGAAATCCAAAGCAAGCTAATTTTACACAAGTTGATCTTCAAACTTGAAAATGCCTAAGTAAAGTAGAAGACATTGTAATGAAAGAAGCTCCTTTAGGTCCACCTAACAATGAATTGGTGTACCATCCTTAAACAGAAGATGTGAAATTAGTAACCCTTCATTACTCTCATCCCAACTTGAAAACCTGACACCATACCTCCCAAAATTACTTATTATTCATATAACTAAAAGCCTCCATCATTATAACAAGCACAAAAAAGCTATCGGGATCCCCCTGATGTAACCCACAAGAACTACTGAAAAAAGCCAGTTAAACTCCATCTACCAAAATAGAGAACCTAACTGTGGAAATGCAATAGGCAACCCATGTCCTCCAAAATCCATTTGCTCCCTCAAATATAACATGAAATTCCAATTTATATGGTTGTGAGCCTTTTTGAATTCTAAGTTATATAACATTTCTGAATATGTGATTTCAGCCTGCTATCAAAACACTCGTTAGAGATGAGAATTGAATTGAAGACACAGTGTGTTAAGGCTCCAGTACGATACATTACTGCAGTATTCTTTGTGAAGTGAATACTTGTACAAAGTTAGTTATAGTTGGTTAAGACATGTATTAGAAGCTTGTACTTGGTTAGTTGAGTGAATAAGCTATAATGTGTTGTACTATGTTAGTAGTTTGGTAGAGTACAAGACTAAACTGATTGTATTGTGAAATTCATTGAAGAATAATACAGTTATTAGTTCTCTTTGAGATACTATCGGAGGTTGATTCCCTCGAAGAATCATTGGAGGCCTAGTTCCCTCAAAGAACTACTAGAGTGAGAAGAAAGAGAGATTAAGGATCAATTTGATTCCTATAATTTGAGATTAAGGATCAATTTGATTCCTATCATTATTGCAGTGAATATTGATACAAAGTTAGTTATAGTTGGTTAAGACATGTATTAGAAGCTTGTACTTGGTTTGTTGAGTGAATAATCTGTAATGTATTGTATTGGAGCCTCAACACAGTGCTACCTAACGTAGACACAGTGCAAGGGATCAACACCATAATAAATTGGTGGCATGGCAAATTTTGAAACAGTTAGAATTGCCTACTACTGGTCAACAAAGGTTTTTTTTTTGGAAATATAATTCCTTCAAAGAGAATAGAAGCAATACTACAACCAATTTTATAGCTAAACTTTATCCTTTAAATAATATATTAATGATAATCATGTGAAATATTCCATGTGGAACTTATTGTAATTAGTAAGCATGGATGCAAATCATCAGCCATCACTTTCTTATACTGATCAATTAAATTAATTAATTGCCATAGTCAAACTAGCCTGTGTTGCCTTTCATTTGATAGCCAAGCCCAGCAATAAAGGTTTGGGAGTAACCAGATTATCATTTTTTACTTCACTTGTTATATTGACAAATGCGTTTATTTTTAAAGAAAATCAAGTTTCAAAACTCACCTTATCCAATATATTTGTCTGTAACTGAAAAGTGAGATATTTAGATTGGGAATTGTTGTGGCACATGGAATGGGAAATGGAAGTGTAGGCCACTAATCTGTGAATGTGGAATGGACTTGTATTTAACTTCAATAGATTGTTTTACTAAAAGTTAGAATTCAAGAAGGTAGTTATCAGTTAATACTCCTTATTGAGCCTTGTATTGGCCAAGAACTTTAATATATATATATATATATGATTTTTTTTTATGTTACTTTCTATATTGCTTTTCAGAAAGATTATAAAAGAGAATAAAAGGTTGAAAATATTGGGTTTTCCAGAACAAGTGTGCTGCAATTTTCTGTTCACCAGAGTAGTAGTGAATTCTGTTCTCTGGGCTGTGACATAAGTTGGCCTAGGCTTCCATGAATTTGTTCTTTTTTTTAAAAATTACTTCCAGATTTAGGATACATACAGTAGTGATCTATAGCACATTCAATTCCTGATTCATCTCTTACCATGTTAATTATATATTGACAGGACGGAGGTGGACTAGCTGAGTTTGCTGTGACTATGGAGAGGCTGACAGTTTCTAGGCCAGCTGAAGTTTCAGCAGCTGAAGCTGCAGCCTTACCAGTCGCTGGTCTCACAGCTCACCAGGCTCTCACCCAAGATGCTGGGATCAACCTTGATGGAAGTGGCCCGCAGAAAAACATTCTGATTACCGCTGCCTCAGGTGGTGTGGGTCACTATGCTGTTCAACTGGCAAAGCTTGGAAACGCTCATGTGACTGCTACTTGTGGGGCCCGCAACATTGACTTTGTCAAGAGCTTGGGGGCTGATGAGGTTCTCGACTACAAGACTCCAGATGGGGCAGCTCTGAAGAGCCCATCTGGGAAGAAGTATGATGCCGTGATCCACTGTGCAAGAGACATTCCTTGGTCAACCTTTGAGCCTAATTTGAGTGCAGATGGGAAGGTCATAGATTTAACTCCTGGACCTGGTGCCATTATGACGTTTGCTGCAAAGAAGCTTACCTTCTCAAAGAAGCAGCTATTGCCTGTATTATTAAGTGCCAAGGGTGAGAACCTGGATTATCTTGTTAAGTTGGTGAAGGAAGGTAAACTTAAGACAGTGATTGACTCCAAGCATTCCCTGAGCAAGGCTGAAGATGCTTGGGCTAAGAGTATTGACGGCCACGCTACTGGGAAGATCATCGTGGAACCATGAGCCCATAATGAAGTATAATATGCTTGGAATTCTTGAATCTGTATGTACTAATTAAATAAGGGGTTTTATAGGTCATGTACATAAAAGATAACATAAGTCTTAGGTGGTGATTCTTTGATGATTCTGTCCGCAACTTTGCATCACTGAAACACGTATTTAAGTTTGAACATTGAAGTACAAACGTTAAGGAATTAATATTTCATGTTTCCCTAGTGTATGTTTTTTACCGTCTTGGTTTTGGTTTGTGTTTCTTTTTTTTTTTTCCTTTTTTTTTTCCTTGCCGTATACTTGGTCATTTACCTTTGATCTGTATAGTTTTTTAATCCGAAAAGAGTGATATTCTATGTTAGAGAAGTAGTGCAAAATTCTATAATGCTTTCTTCTATAAAATGATAAGAAAGCGAGAAGAAACGGTGATTCTCTTTTTGCTGCTGAAGCAAAGTATAAGAAATGTTGTGTCCGATTCCAAGACTTTATCAGGTTTTGCATTTGTTTAGGTTAGAACTCTATCAAGTCTTTGGTTCTAAATGGATCATACCAGTTGTAGTCACCCACAACGGATAGAAACTATATATTAACTCTCATAAGTCATAACCAACTCCGTTTATTTGGGTCCACTTGGACCCTCATGCATCACATAAATGTATCTGATTTCATTTTTTTGAATTGACTCATTTTTATGTTGGCAATCTAGAAAATGAGCCATAAAGTAATTGTTTTATTGTTTGCTTTTGTGAAAATTTTTTAATATCTCTTATAATTCATTCGAAGTTATTATATGAACAACCATTTTTATTCACGTAAATAAATGGGAACATGATTAGCGTTTATTTGGAAAGAAGTAATTAACTAATAATGAAAAAACATTTGTTTTGAAAATAATTCTTACATAAAAATTCTGTAAATTTTTTAAATTAATTTTATAAATTTTTTCACGTGAAAATAATATCCTTTTAATAGCAATTTTTTTAACAAAATTGGACAAAAGATATTAATTAAATAAATTTGAAATTTAAAAAGACTCAATTAAAAGAAAATAAAATTAGAAAATGGAAATGAATTTCAACCAAACTTAAAGGGTGCAATTTGCGTTTTCTCCTAAATATTATATGGCAAAGAAGAATGTCAAAATGGAAAGTTTAGGAGAATAAGGTAGTAAATCAATATTTTTCCATAATAGAGTGTATAATTTTTATACACATTTTTAGTGTTACACACACATCATGTTTATAATAACAATTTCACCCCAAAAAAAAACTTAGGCAACAATTTATCACTTGTTTCCATTTGGGTTCACTGCTGATAATGGCAAAATGTGTTTGCCATGGAGATAGGCCTTACACAGGTCATATTTGAAGGTGACTCTGCTATGGTGATTCAAGCCATTTTGGAAGGGACTTCAGACTCTTCAGCATATGGTTACGTCATAGAAGATATTCGCACTCAAGCAGTAGACTTTCAGCTTTCTGTGTTCACTCATGTTCCACGAAATTGTAATGTTGTTGCTAATGGTTTAGCCAAAAAAGCTAAAACTTGTAGGGGTACCCAGGTTTGGTTGGACGAGTTACCTGAGGACATTGTCCCTTTAGCCCTTTTTGATGTTCACTAATGTTTCTATAATCATGAATAAAATTTCAGGCTCTGATAGTCTGGTTTCTCAAAAAAAAAATAAAACACAAAATGGCAAAGTGTAAGGATCTAATCTAACCCCTCTGAGCGACTCTCTCTTTAGATTTTGAAACACCGATCTTTGTCTCTCAAACTCTCAATGATGCTCTCTCTAATGCAGTAAAAGTAAATGTGTTGATATAGAACAAAATACCATGGTCTTCATGAACTCTCACGCGTGCTTGAAATCCTCGTGCAAGGCAAAAAGGCACTAGTAGAATTCATGAACCTCAGAGTCGGAATCGCACGAAATTTGGCCGGCTGAAGTAAAGTGTCCTTAGAGCAATAGTCATTACTTTGTCATGAGGTACCCCTTGAAAATGACAAATTCCTTTATTTAAGCCCCGAAAACTTTAATTATGCCATTTATAGTAATTTTTGTTTCCTTAATAACTTTTTGTTCAAAAGTTAAAATAAGGTCCCACTTGTTTTAAGATAACCCTTTAGATTAATAATTTATGATTATGCATTTAACTCAATTTTGTCATTTTTGGTAAATTTTGATATTTTTTCACCTAATCGTGTAATTGGTGCAAATTAGAGTTTTAGATATTTTTCTCAATATTTATATTTTTTGTAGCTGTTAGAGGCAAATTAGACTATTATCAATAGACACAAAATTTTATTAATTTTTTATTTTTCTTCTTTGGTGGATTCCAGTTTTATCACCTTGTGGATTTAAGAAACTCCTCGTGGATTCAAGAAACCCCTCATGGATTCGAGATTTATTACCCAGGAACTAATAATTTAGTTTCTGTCCATCAAAGAGAGCATCATATATGTTTTCTTTTGGTTTCCGTGCCATCATGTGTGGTCTTTGTTTTTTGAGTAAAAATGTGCGGACTTTGGGATTTTGGAGATAAAGGGTTGGTTTTGGGTGAAGAAGAAGAATAAGAGAGAAAGAAGACTCGTTCGTGGAGGAAAATAAATAAGTGGAAAAGAGAAGATATTTGATGTTAGGACACAACAAATTATCACAAAATTTTCACAAAGCTGAGATGTCAACCTTTCATACTTTTAAAAGAAAATTAAATTAATTAGTAAAATATTAGGATTGAGCATAGCTAAAGACAAAAAATGTTATGAAAATGTTGTAATATTTTCTTACTTTTTAAATTAGTGATATTTTTCCTTAGAAAAAAAATAGTGGTTAGGAATTTGAAAAATATTATTATTGGAAATGAAAAATGAAGAATATAGAAAGATTAAAAATAATAATAAAGGAGGATTAAAGAAAAAAATAATATCCCATAAAAATAATAATAAATAAATAATATTCAAATGAGACTAGCTCCCTTTTATTTTTATTTTTATTTTTATAAAACTTAATAATTTGCATTCATAATAGTTTGGGATTACTACAATTTTTTACACAATTTTAAAATTTTACATATTTATTGTAAGTAGGATAGATAAATAGATAAGCTATAAAACAAAACACCAAAAAGAGTTTTTTTTTTTTTTTAGAAAGATGTAAACGTGTGCTTATTTAATCTATATCTATCCTAAAAGGAAAAAAACATTCATTTCAATTTTCTAACAAAAAAAAAAAAAACAGATTCCTATAATAATAATAAATAAATAAAACCCACGTTAATTTTTTAAAATATATATCCTTATCCCTATCCCATATATTTTCATGTAGTTTTTTTTTTTTTTTTTCTTGAGATTATCTCAAAAAAAAAAAAAAAAAAAACTGGAGAAATGAGATGAAATTTTTTTTTTTTTTTAATTTACCTAAACTTTACTAATTTAGAAGTTTTATTTATAGTCCAAGGCTTAGATGGCTTGGAAGCCTTTTAAATAATACTATAGATGTAGATGACAACCTTTTGAAAATTTCAAGATAAAATTATAATGTACAAATATTCAAAATAAAATTATAAGGACAAAATTTGGATATAAACTTGTTTGTAGTCTAAGGGTACAATTTCATTCAATATCTTTTTATTGGATGTAAATTTTGACAAATTGTGTCATCCATGTTTGCAAAATTTCCAAAAAAATCAAAAATCAATAGTTATGTCATCAATCAAATATTTAAATTTTAAACATAAAAAATAAGTCCATGGATCGAATAGCTAATAACATTTAATTTACATGAAGTTTAATATATGTGTTAAGAATATTTTAAAAAAAAAATGCAATCTAATAGTTAGATTTTCAAAACATGTGTTACGATTTTTTTTTTTTTTTTTAATGAAAGTTGTAGCCTTAACAACCACGTTTATAGCCAAATTTTGTCCAAATTATAGTTGTAGGTTAGAATTAACTCAACTAATTAAATTTTGTATTGTCCAATAATAGACTAACAATAATTATGGAAGAGAAATGATATGTCTACAATATTTTTACAACAAATCTTAAATGGTAGGTTGTTACTGGTTGTTATTGTTAGGACAAAAAAGTAATCTTAGTGTTAATTTCAAATTTGAACCAATAACAACTAACCACCTGTGATTTGTTTGTAAAAATGTTGTAAAATTATTGTAGACGTAGCATCTCTCAATTATGGAATAAACCTTCAAATTCTATCATATCTATATCTTTTTATAAACTACTAGTCTCAATGCACGCACGACGTGTTCGATGAGGCTTTTTTTTTTTTTTTTTTTTTTTTTTGGTTTAGTAAAAACATTGAGCTTAGTGGTCTTATTTTATGGCAAAAAAAAATGTCTTTATTTTTATAGATAATTTTTATTTTGAAAATTTAATTTATCTATCTATACTACTATTTAAGGGGTTTACCCTGTTTGGACCAGATTTTTTTTTTATGTTCCAAAATACCCCTACACTCCTAAGTTTAGGTAGAGATAAAACTAAATGATAGTCTGGTAAAAATACATGTCTAACTTATACTAAAACATTGCCTACAAAATAAGAACACTCTTCCATTAACCCACTTCTTCAAAACAACTATACATTTACTTTAAAAAAAAAATTAAACAACCCCAAGTTATTGTTTTTTTTTTATCCTCTAAAAAAAAAAATCATCCCCACATTTATCTTCCTATCAAAAAAAAAAAAAAAAACTCTCACATACAAACCCACCCAGGTACAAATTTAAAGTTTAAACTCCTCATTATCATCAACTAGTTAGCACCTAGCAATCTTGGAGTTACAATTGTATCTTATGCCTAGCCATCCTTATCCTTACATCCCATCTTTAATGCTAATTCAAAAAAAAAAAAAAAGTTTCTGAATATGTGCAATGCGTGTGCAAAGACACTAAAGGTTTGATGAAAAAATTATTTCACCCACAAACCCATAATACTCATCACACTTCTATGTATTTAATTGAAAAACATAGTAATTTCAAATTACAATAGATGCAAATTATTAACTTTTTTCCAAAAAAATAAAAAAGCTTTTGAGCACGCACTCATGCACGTGCTCAAAGGCTAGTTTATACTACTATTTAAGAAGTTTTCTTTGTTTGGATTCCTTAATTTCGATACCCAAAATACCCTCAAATTAACAAGTTTGTAAAGCTTAAATAGTAGAGTTAGACATGTAAAATTACTAATTTAAAAAATCCTAATTTTAAGCTAAATTTAAATAATAATAAAATAATTTTTTCTCTCACCTTCACATTTTCACGTTAGTTGTCAAGTATTAATACAACCTCTTTTTTTTTTTTTTTTTTTTTGAAAAAAGAAAAATAAAACTGTTTTTTTTTTTCCTCTTCCACAAACGTGCTTTTTTGTTTTCCTAATTGCCAAAATGAAATGGCCCATGTTTTTACATTAAACTGTTTTTTTCCAACCGTCTACTACAGACTCCACTAGGCTGATTCATTCTACAAAATCTCCACACTCCCAAAGCTGCAAAAAATGTTGGCATTTGGCAGTTAGGAACACACAGTGATAGGCATAGCAGTAGGTAGTTTCACAAGCACATACCACACCTCTCTACTTTTCAATACTAAAAAATAAAAAATAAAAAGCAGTATTGAAAGTCGAAACCCCCAAAACTCAAGTCTTGAGTCTCTCCTTAGAATTTATTGAACAATGCAAGACAATGAAGATATAGTGACAAAAACCATCATCTATGACCTCATAATCCTGGGTGCCTCAGGTTTCATAGGCAAGTACGCTATCAAAGAAGCCCTCAAATTCCACAATTCTCTCTGTTACAGCAAATTACGTTTTCTTTTGTGAGTTGTCATTTAGTATTTGCTTTCTTATATTTGGTTTCCTTACTTTGTTATCATTATCATTTTCATATTATTATCTTATTTTATCTTTTCTTTTCTTTTTAATCTTTTTTTTTATTTGGTCAGTTTGATGAGTGTTTAATATTTTCTCTAATTAATGAATCTTTTTTAAAGAGTGGGAATAACATATATTTTTTTTCTTTTTGAATTTATTTAAGTGTATGTGTTCTAAGTGGTGTTCTCTCTTCCTCCTTTTATTTTGTATGTTGTTTTTCTTACATTTAAGCCTTACTCTCTATATTTTTGTATTTTTTTAGGTTGACATATCAACAATTTTGTTAAATTGTATAGCAAGCATATTGGATGAATTCGGGTGAGCGAAGTGGTAGTCAATCGATCAAGTAGTTGTTAAAGACCATTTTTTTTGTACATATCCTACCATATGGAATTTAATATTGTCCTTTTTTTAATGTAAAAATTTTGTGTCTTAGCATAATGATAGAGGTTAATTATAATAGAACAAGAATTAAAAACTACTCATCATACATTTTTCTTTTTCTTTTTATTATTAAAAATTGGTCTTTAGAAAATGGATGCTTACCTCCGATGTCAGGTGTGTAGTATTAAATTGCTTGTTTCCAAGTAAAGCTCAATGGCATGTGATGAGAAACATAAGAATTGTGGAAGAAATCTATGAACTTGCTTTCATCCGGAATCAGACTGTGGTTATGGATGTGTACAAATGTATTCAAAAGCTACTAACTTTTTTGTATTCAAGGTGTTTTAAATAATTTAACACAAATTTAATTATTTATTTTTTTAGTTATTTTTATGGATTTTTTTTTTTCTAATGGCCAGTTTAGATTGAGGGAGAATAAAGTAGATTTTGTTCAAAATTAGCTTATTTTTAGTCAACTTTACTCTTTCACTCTCCCTCCTTCTCCCCTCCATCTAAATGGGCCCTAAGTGACTATCTTTTAAGATTATAAATAACTTCATATATAACTCTCATTAAAAAATTACTAGCCTCTGAGTACGCGCTTACACGCGTGCTTAGAAAATCTTCTATTTATTTTTGTTATCCAATTTACAAATTTTATTGTTACTTGGATCTTTTCTTCTTCTTCTTCTTCTTCTTCTTCTTATTTTTTGCCTGTGTCAAGTCGGCCATCTGATAACTCATTACAACCTCGTTTGATGCGGAAACAATTGCAAGCAAGGCATTAAATTGTTCATTCCAGGTATTAGGTATATATGACCTGATTAGCGGACAGGAGATGAAAAACTTCTTTGTAATGCATAACTTAGGGTTCATTTGTAACATAAAGATTTAGTGGCTTGCGGCTTCCCCCATGAATAAAACATACTGACATTTAATACACAACCAGAAACATGGCAATATTAAGATAGTTTGCCAATTGCAAGTACGTTATTCTGAGTTCTAACTTCCACTAACCCCTAGAAAAGCATTAAACATGCTAGCGCTCCTCCAGCATATTTCAATGTACTAAGAAGAAAATCTAAAGCTTTATTTAGTGTTGAGAGAGCTATGAAAATTGCATCAGCAAGCAGAAAGCACAACTTTTCCAGGGAATTTTACGTGACATGATGACGTTTCATTTGGTTGTTGAACCGAGATAGCATAAACTAGGTACAACCCAGCTATACATTGAGGGTAGAGAGATGTGTCTGTGTGCCTAAATAATTTAACAGCAACCCAGACCAAGTAGCGTAGCCAACCATACCAAACACCTGCACCTAAACAGGAACATCAAATGAATAAGAATTGGCAAAATCAAGAAAAACAGGGTAATAATGTAATTTCACTTTCTTGTTCGTTATTCCCTGCTTCTATTGTTGGGAAAAGTGGCCGGGATCCAAACTACAGAAAATATAACAATTTAGTTGTGGATTTAAAATATGAAAAGGAAAGTGATTCAACATATATCCATTCACTGAAATGCAACATCTCTGAGAATCCTGTTGCTGAGTGTTATACTGTTATCTTCTTTCCAAGATCCTTCCAAAAATCACAAACGTTGTAATGTTTCTGTATTTCATTAATGTGATTCAGTTGTTTCACACAATAGTGGCCTTAACTTCAGAATACAGATGGATACTGTTCCACACAAATCCCCAAGGTGGAAACACTTTGTTCAAGTGTTAGACAAACCAGTTACACCATGCAATGCATGCAGTGAATCAGGATTTCTTAGCCTGAGGTCTCAATCCAGCTTTTTCCAGCTTCTTTCATACCCATTTCCATGACAGCTTCCCTCAACTTGCTTAAACTATCCCACATTCCCGATGTTGCATAAACATTTGCAAGTGTCACGTGTAATGAAGGGTCTTCTGGTGAGGATGCAAGAAGGTGTTCAGCAATAATATTAACCAGTTCCATGTTGTTGTGAGTTCCACAGGCCCCGAGCAATGAGCACCATATGGTTTTGTTGGGTTTAAATGGCATGTCTGCAATCAATTGTTCAGCCTCTTTGAAGCATCCAGCTTGGCCAAGTAGATCAACCATGCAACAATAGTGCTCCAGTTGAGGTTCCACTCCATGTTCAGTTTTCATGGACTTAAATATGATCCTCACCTCTTCAACCAAAGCAGCATGTCTACAGGCAGAAAGAACACCTGTAAAGGTAATTTCATTTGGCTTCAAACCCAATTCTACCATCTCATTGAAAAAATTAATTGCTTCTGTTGCTCTTCCATTATTCCCACACCCCACAATGATCCAGTCCAGCACACAGCATCTTTTTTTGGCAAACAATCAAACAAATCTAACCCATCCTTAATTTCACCACATTTTGAATACATGTCAATGAGAACTGTAACTGTTACCTCCTCTGTTTCAAATCCTCTCTTAACACAGAAAGCATGAGCCTGCTTACCACTTTGAATAGATGCTAAACTTGAACAAACCTTCAGAACATTGAAATAACATACTGATCTACTTCAAGATTCAAATCAACCATATCTTTAGACAAGGAAAAGACCAACGAGCTTAACCCCATTATAGCACATGCTGTGATCAAACCAGACCAAGCCATGATATCTTTCTTCTCTAGCCTATGAAATAATCCTAATGCATCCTTAATATCCCCATATTTTGCATACAGATCAAAAAGAATGCTTCCAACAACATTGCATGACCCATACCCACTGGTGACAACCAAAACATGCACTTGATGCCCAAGTCTCAAATTAAGTATGTGGATGCAGGCCTTCAAAGCACTAATGAAAGTGTAGGAATCCAAATATACACCTGACCGATGGATTTGTGCAACCAGATTGAGAGCCAGTCCATAGTGTTCATTGACAACATAGCCAGAAAGCATAGAATTCCAAAGTGACAAGCCATCACAAACAGACTCATCAAAGCTAGAGTATAGATCAAATACCTTTATTGCTTCATTTAATACATTGCAATTTGAGTACATATCAACCAGCTCTGATACAGTATAACAGTTATACTCATAACCAGACTTAACAACATAACAGTGAATCTGTTTCCCAATAACTAAGAAACCATGACAAGCACAGGATTTAAGAGCACATGGGAATGTGAATTCATCAAGCTTAAGGCCTTCTCGGTGCATCAAATCCACAAATTCCAATGCACGCACACTTCCACAATCTGCAAAACCAGCAATAATGCCGTTCCAGGATATGCCATTTGGTTCTGGCATTTGATGAAACAAATGCACTGCCTCTCCCATTAAACCTTCTTTGTAGTACCCAGAAATGATCGTGTTCCATGTAGTTGCATTCTTGCACAAAATCTCATCAAAAACATTCCTTGCATCACTCAAAGTTCCACATTTGACATACATGTCCAAAAGGGTATCCATTAAAACTCTGTCAAACATAAACCCACCCCCAGAAATTCTTTTATGAATTAATTTGCCCAATTCAAGATCACCCACAAGACCCCACGCTTTAAGAGCCGCAGAGTACATGAACCCATTGGGTACCTCTGATCCAAACTCTTAAAACTGAGTATATAATGCGAGAGCTTCTTGGGGTCTTCCACTATTAGTATATGCAGAGACCATGGTGGTCCATGAAACCACATTTCTTTCAAGCATCTCATCAAACATCTTATGTGCATCTTTCACGCGACTACATTCCACGTACATGGCAATCAAATTGTTGGCAAGGAACACGTTTTTCGAAACCCCAAGTTTGATCAAATTAGAATGTAGCGTTCTGCCGTGATTGAGAGCTTGAACTCTCCCATAATGGCGCAAAGCTATTACAATACGGTTCAAATCCAAGATTCCCCATGAGAGAGTTGGATTTTGTATTGGCATCAGGATGTTCAACAAGTATGGATCACATAGACATAGACAAAGAAATAGTACGCTGAGAGCTCAATACGTAACTTTTCGGCACTTTCAGCAATTTCATGCGCAGTTGGCGGCGTAGTAGTGTTCAAAAATTCTGAACGTTGTGAAATTAAAATGCGCTATTAGAAGTTGGCCCTGATAGACGATTGTTCTGGGCTAATTGTTTTACAGCCCATTGCAACAAGCTCGGCAAACGTTAGTTTGGACTTCAAAACTTGTCAAAGACCCAATTGCTCAAGACTGGAAAAAAAAAAATTGTACACAGTTCTTCGACTCATTGCAAAACAATTTATACATTTCTTTTAATTACACTAGCCTCCGAAGAGGGTCTTCCATTTTATTGGATAAAAGTTAATAATTTCATCTTTTATAATTTGGAATTATTGTATTTTCTAATTACAAAAAAATTTAAGAGTATGATGAGTATTATGCATTTGTAGGCGAAATAATTTTTCATCATACTCTTAGGTTTTTTTGTGATTGGAAAATATAGTAATTCCGAATTATAATGGATGCAAATTATTAACATTTACCCAACAAAATAGACTTCCTATATCCTTATCCTTATCCCATATATTTTCATGTAGTTTTTATTTTATTTGTTATTTTTTTGAGATTATCTCAAAAAAAAAAAAAAAAAAAATGCTAAAAATTCAACAGTATCAATTGTGTTAAATTCTGTAATAGTATGATATTGACCATTAATTCGAAGACCTTGATCTATCCTGTGGTCATATTAGCTGACTTAGTGAGAGAATTTCCTATATATCTTAGCACTTTCTTTCATAATTTGATGACAGTGATGACAATGTAATTTCACGTGCTTGTTTTATGACCATCGAAGCTACAAAACTCATTTGGGAAGAAAATGCATTGACATTCAGTCAGTGTGTAGCAAAATTTCAGCTTGTTCAGATGGCAACAACAGTGTTGTTTGGTAACGACTTACAAAGTAACCTTTTACGGCGACTTTGAATTAGTACTTCCACAAGTCTCGCTTAATAGAAGTTTTTGGAGTTGTTTTTATTTATAAGAAAAGTTAATGAATGCCTTCTGGAGCTTTATTAATAAATCTTTTTTTTTTTTAAATTAATGAGAGAAAAAATAATTCACAGCATTTTTAATTTTTTATAAAAAAAAAAATAAAAAATGCTATAAAATCTTTTTAAAAATAATTTATTAACGATTTACTTAACAATGACCCTTTATTTTGTAATTTTCTTTTTTAACCTTGAGTGCCTAGTGCAACGGGTTGTGTAAACAAATGAAAAAAGTAGTTGAAAATTTTCTTGTGGGAGAGAATCTGCACCTTTGAGAGGAAATCATCGTGGTGACCAATCTTGTAAAAGAGTCCAACAACAGCAATCTTATTTGTCACGTTGGGATCTCGTGCCAAGTGAACCATGTGTAGCTCCAAGTCATACCTAACAAAGAAAAAAAATACATATTAAGTTGTTGAACAACTTGGAACATTGACAAATACGAGAGAGAGAGAGAGAGGAGAGAGAGGACCTCCTGCCATTGATGGAGTGCTCAGAAGGTGAGTGCCAATGGCCTTGGTCGAGAAAGTAATCAGTGCCGTTGATTTGTATTGATCCTGCATCACCTTCCCACTTTAACTGCACCAATGACATTTAAAGTGTATTTAGTTATATAGTACTAACTAACGAACAAAATATTTTTGAGAAACAAACACGCACAAGGAAAGTAATATAATAACACGCCCAATTAAAGTACAATATTTTTAATGTGAAAATTGAACTAATTATAAAAATAAAAAAATGGCAAATCATGTCTAATAATTTACAAATTTAATAATTAAGAAAATTGACAAATGGAAGTGCACAACTATTTACTAAAAACTAAAAATATTGTAACAAAATAATTTTAAATAGATAAATAATATCGTAAAATCTAATTTTAAAAAAAAAATAAAGTGAAATTCATACTTATAGATCTCGCAGCAGTATACGAGACCAACAGAAAAAAACGCAAACACGCGTTTGGTTTGGTTGCTTTTCATCGGGGAATCTGGGTAACTAAACTCCAAAATCAAACTTTATAGTTAGTTGGCCCGGTTGCCGAAGTATATAAGATAATAGCATCTCGAGCCTAAAAGGGTCGATTTTCGGTCAGAAATCGACCCTTTAAAAATCGGTTTCTATCTTTTGACGTGGAATGTATCCTACCTGGAAATCGAGTCTTATAAACTCGGTTTTTATATAGAGCCTTAAAAGCTCGATTTTAGTAGCTTGATATGCCACGTTTACGACACATAGATCTCGAGGTTTAGAGAGTCTGTTTGATAAAAGTGAAATCGAGTCTCAGAAACTCGATTTTCTAACAGTGATCAGCAACTGACACGTGGTCTGTCTCTCAGTCCTTCAGGTCACTTCATTGTCCTTGTTCAGTTCACTTTATTTGTCTCATATTTTTCTCTTACATGTGTTCCTAAAGAGCAACAATTTCACGTGAAGAAGTTCATTTCAGCTCTGTCTCTCAGTCCTTCAGTTCACTTCATTAGTCCTTGTTCAGTTCACTTCATTTGTCTCATATGTTCACTGCATTTTTCTCTTACATGTTCACTCACCTTTGCGTAATTTCAAAGCAGCTTAACTGAGTCTTCCCTCTCTCACTCTCCCTCTCACTCTCATACAATCCAGCACAT
>NW_027070093.1:267711-290981 GCF_002906115.3 Quercus suber
TGCCGTTTATACAATACATCTAGTGCTGGTTTAGAAAGCTCTCTTTGTGTGCATGGTTGGTTTAGTCAAGTTTTTTGTGCACTAACTGTTAATAACTTCTTTATCTGTTCATACTTTCAGAGAATAAGTTGCAACAAAAAAGCCAAATCAATCTGCAGAACAAGAAGAAGAAATCTCATCACAAGAAAATCTCTGGTTTCCAGGTAATCTGGTGGCTCTACCATCTTGTACTTTTTATGAGATTATTATAAATTCAAATACAATTAACTTGCCGATTTCTTTCTATTTTACTCTCTCCTTGTTCAGCTGATTTTCACTTGTAAAGATGGTTTGTATGCCTACTTTGAGAGACAAGTTTGGTTGATACTTTTCAGTTGCTGATCAGTTTATCTAAACAGTTTGCTCCAGGTAGTTCATCAAAAGTTCTCATCACATCTGCAGATTCATGAATTCGGGTTGTTGACGGTATTGATCTGGTTCACAAGTTTAAAGGTATAAATAAGATACATCAAATTTTGTCTTCATTTGTTGTTGTTACTTTTCATTTTTTATTATTTATTAACATGAAAATGCTTGATACATGAAATTTTTGTCTTAAACCTGGTTGACATGATTAATATCATTGTACCTAAAAAAGTTGATACCTTTCTTCATTTCCTGGAGTTCTCAATGGTACTTTCATTATGCAAAGTGTTAAAAAAGTAAAAGTAAGAAAAAAGTAAGAGAACCACCAAATGTGAGAAAAGAACTGTTACATGTGATGTTGGAACTGCACAATATGAGGATGGAACCGTTGAATGTGAGAAAAAAGTAAGTGAACCACCAAATGTGAGAAAAGAACTGTTAAATGTGATATTGGAACTAAACAATGTGAGGATCGAACCGTCAAATGTGAGAAAAAAAAGTAAGGGAACTACCAAACTGTCATGTGTAATGTTGGAAATACACAATATGAGGATGGAACCATCAAATATGAAAAAAAGAAAGGGAACCATCAAATATGAGAAAAGAATCGTCATATGTGATGTTTAGAACTGCAAAATGTAATGATGGAACCGTCATGTATGAGAAAACAATAAAGGAACCACCCAATGTGACAAAAGAATTGTCACATGTGATATTGGAACTGCACAATCTGAAAATGAAACCGTCAAATATGAAGAAAAAAAAAGTAAGAGAACCACCAAATGTGACAACAGAACTGTCACATGTGATGTTAGAACTGCACAATATGAAGATAAAACCGTTAAATGTGAGAAAAAGTAAGGAAACAACAAATGTGATAAAGAATTGTCACATGTGATGTTGGAACTACACAATGTGAGGATGAAACGTCAAGTATGAGAAAAAAGTAAGGGAACCATTAAATTGAGAAAAGAACTATCATGTGATGTTAGAATTGCAGAATGTGAGGATGAAACCGTCAAGTATGAGAAAAAATGTAAGGGAACCACCCAATTTGACAAATAACTGTCATATGTAATGTTGAAACTGCACAATGTGAGGATGGAACTGTCAAATGTAAGAAAAAAAGTAAGAGAACCACAATTGTGAGAAAAATTGTCACATGTGATGTTGGAACTGTACAATGTGAGGATGAAACCGTCAAATGTGAGAAAAAAAGTAAGGAAACCACCAAATGTGAGAAAAGAACTGTCACATGTGATGTTGAACTGCACAATATGAGGATGAAACTGTGAAGTGTGAGAAAAAAGTAAAGAACCACCTAATGTAAGAAAAACTGTTACATGTGATGTTGGAATTGTACAATGTGAGGATGAACTATCAAATGTGAGAAAAAAGTAAGGGAACTACCAAATGTGAGAAATAATATCAATGTGATGTTAGAACTGCACAATGTGAGAATGAAACCGTCAAGTGTGAGAAAAAGTAAGGGAACCACCCATGTGATAAAAGAAAATCATATATGATGTTAGACTGCACAATGTGAGGATGGAACATCAAATGTGAGAAAAAGTAAGGAACCACAAATGTGAAAAAAAACTGTCATATGTGATGTTGGACTGCACAATGGGGGTGGAACCGTCATATATGAGAAAAAAGTAAGAACCACACAATGTGAGAAAAAATTGTCACATGTGATGTTGGAGCTGCACAATGTGAGGATGGAGCCGTCAAATATGAAAAAAAGTAACCTGGTGTAACAGGTTACCTACTAGTGGGTACCGTAACCCCTTTTTTTGTGGGGTACCGTAGAATTACTCTTTCAAAATGTGTTATGTTAATTTTTTTAAATGAAAGTTGTAGCCTTAACAACACAAATTTATAGTCAAATTTGTCCAAATATAGTTGTAGGTTAGAATTAACTCAACTAATTAAATTTTTATTGTCCATAATAGACAAACAACATTATGGAATAAACCTTCAAATTCTATCAATTTGTATCTTTTTATAAACTACTAGCCTCATTGCACGTGCGTTTGCTTGGATGAGGCATTTTTTTTTTTTTTTTTGGTTTAGTAAAAACACTGAGCTTAGTGATCTTATTTTATGCAAAAAAGATGTCTTTATTTTTATATATATTTTTATTTTGAAAATTTAATTTAGCTATATTACTATTTAAAGGGCTTCCCCTATTTGGACCAAAGTTTTTTTTTTTTTTTTTTGTTCCAAAATATCCCTACACCTCTAGATTTAAGTAGAGACAAAATTAAAGGATAGTATGGTAAAAATACATGCCTAACTTGTACTAAAATATTGCCTACAAAATAGGAATACTCTTCTATTAATTCACTTCTTCAAAACAACTATACGTTTACTTTAAAAAAAATGTAAACAACCCCAAGTTATTGTTGTTTTTTTATCCTTTTTAAAAAAATAAATAAAAATTCATCCACACGTTTATCTTCCTATCAAAAAATTTTTTTAAAAAAATTCCTCAAGTTTATCCAAAAAAAAACCAAATAGATACACATTTGGTTACATTGTATTTAACCCAAAAAAAACTACTCTCAAGTACAAACCCACCCAGGTACAAATTTAAAGTTTAAACTCCACATTATCATCAACCAGTTAGCACTTTGCAATCTTGGAGTTACAATTTTATCTTATGTCTGACCATCCTTATCCTCACGTCTCATCTTTAATGCTAATTCAAAAAAAAAAATAAATAATAATAATAATAGAAGAGTTTCTAAGTATGTGTAATGAGTGTGCAAAGACACTAGAGGTGTGATGAAAAAATTATTTCACCCCCACAAACCCATAATACTCATCACACCTCTAAGTATTTTGTGATTGAAAAATGTAATAATTTCACATTATAATTTATGCAAATTATTAACTTTTTTTCCAAAAAAAAAAAGCTTCTGAGCACGCACTCACGCACATGCTCAAAGGCTAGTCTATACTATTATTTAAGGGATTTTTCCTATTTGGATTCTTCATTTTTTTAGTTAAAAAAAAGCTCATACACCTCTATGTTTAAGTAGAGACAAAACTAAAGGACAATATGGTCAAAATACAAGTTTAACTCTCACTAAAATATTGCATAAAAAATAGGACCACTCTCCTGTTAATTTTTAAATTGCTTTATCCACTTATAAATTAGATTTTCAAAATAAAAATTATATATATGTGGAATAAAAAAAACTTTACAAAATAGAATCACTAACCAAAGAAAAAGCCTCATCACACGCACGAAGCGCGTGTGATGAGGCTAGTATTATTTAAGAGGGTTTCCCTGTTTGGATTCCTCATTTTTTTTAAATTAAAAAAATGTTCGTACATCTTTATGTTTAATTAGAGACAAAAGGACAATCCAGTAAAAATATAACTCTAACTTCCTCCCATTAAAATATTGCCTAATGTACAGGGGACGATCCCAAGGTTGTTGGGCCTTAGGCCCCAAATTGAAGGTACAGCAATTGACCCCCTCCCCATTGGACTTGGTACCTTGATCCATACAGTCCTTTGAAGCTCACCATGAGCCCAATAAACATAACGAGACCATTTAACCTTGAACGTCAAAGGTTAACCACTTCCGACCAAACTTATCTTGACCGGTGGATGATTGCTTGGTAAAATGATTACCCAGCTTCCCGGTAGTGCCTTGGGGAATGTCGCTGCTGAACATTCCTTATGAAGTGGGAATCAGTTCCAAAGCCAATACCACCTTACCCACCTAAACACCCACCTAAAGACAACAGAATTAGACCTTCATTCGCACTAATAGAAAGAAATAATCATGACACCTCCACTAACCCACAGCTATAAATAAGGGGATCAAGGAAGAAATGGAGGTTGGCAATTTTGGGTAAAGTACTAAGAAAAGAAAGTAAACACTGAGAGAGAGAGAGAGAGAGAGAGAGAGAGAGAGAGAGAGAGAGAGAGAGAGAGAGAGGAGAGAGAGAGAGAGTANTTTTTTTTTTATCAACTTATAAATTAGATTATCAAAATAAAAATTATATATATAAAATAAAAAACATAAATTTTTTTGGCTACAAAATAGGACTACTAAAAAAAAAAAGTCTCATCGCATGCGCAAAACATGTGAGATGAGGCTAGTAAGTGAGTAAAGCAATTTGAAAATCAATAGAAAGTGAGTTACATTGTATTTAACAACAACAACAACAACAACAACAACAACAACAAAAAAAAAAAAAAAAAAAAACCTACTCTCATGTACAAACCCACCCAGGTACAAATTTAAAGTTTAAACTCCACATTATCATCAACCAGTTAGTACTTACCAATCTTGGAGTTACAATTTTATCTTATGTCTGACCATTCTTATCCTCACGTCTCATCTTGAATGCTAATTCAAAAAAAAAAAAAATTAAAAAGGAAGAGTTTCTGAGTACGTGTAATGAGTGTGCAAAGACGCTAGAGGTGAAAAAATTATTTCATCATCACGAACTTATAATACTCATCACACCTCTAAGTATTTTATGATTGAAAAACGTAGTAATTTCAAATTATAATTTATGCAAATTATTAACTTTTTTCCCCAAAAAAAAAAAAAAAAACCTCTAAGCACGCTCTCACGTGCATGCTCAAAGGCTAATATTAGTTAAAAGGGTTTTCCTGTTTGGATTCCTCATTTTTTTTATTCAAAAATATCTATACATCCCTATGTTTAATTAGAGATAAAATTAAAGTACAATCCAGTAAAAATATAACTCTAACTCCCACTAAAATATTGCCTAAAAAATAGGGTCACTCTCCTATAAATTTTCAAAATTTTTTATCAACTTATAAATTAAATTATCAAAATAAAAATTATATATATAAAATAAAAACATAGATTTTTTTGGCTACAAAATAGGACTACTAAAAAAAAAGTCTATGCACGTGACATGAAGCTAATACGTAAATAAAGAAATTTGAAAATCAACATAGAGTGAGTTACATTGTATTTAACAAAAAAAAAAAAAAAAAAACCTACTCTCACGTACAAACCCACCCGGTACAAATTTAAAGTTTAAACTCCACATTATTATTAACTAGTTAGCACTTAGCAATCTTGGAGTTACAATTTTATCTTATGTCTGGCCATCCTTATCCTTGCATCTCATCTTTAATGCTAATTCAAAAAATATATATATATATATATTTCACCTCTAAGTATTTTGATGAAAAAATTATTTCACCTCCACAAACCCATAATACTCATCACTTCCCTACTAATTTTATAATTGAAAAATATAATAATTTCAAATTATAATTTATGTAAATTATTAATTTTTTTTCAAAAATAAAAAAATGTGCCACAATTTGTCAATATGACAAATTAAGAGCGGTAAAAAGATGACCTCACATGAACTTACCAACATCTCTTTACGCTCATAACTCTCCACGTATGCCAGACGTGGTACAAGCTGTGCCAGTTTACATGCCACAGGCATTATTCATGGAAACGTGTTATGTATACAGGTTGTTTGTCTATTCCCTCTCTCTCTGTACACAAAATCCAACGCACATTTGAGTTTCTACTTCTAGGCCGTTTCTCTCTCTCTCTCTCTCTCTCTCTCATACACACACAGACATAAAAAACTGTGGTCTGTGGACCCTCTTATCTGTGAGTATGGCAGGAAAGCTTATGCACGCGGTTCAGTACTTTGGCTACGGTGGAGGAGCATCTGGTTTGAAGGTTATTTTCATATTCGTTGTTCATTTTTACAATCACCATTGAATTTTGTCATCTGGGTTTATCCATATTTGTGAGAAGTTTCATGATTGCTGATTACTTGTGTTTAAATTTGAACTTTTAGATTTGAAAAAAGATTGCAGTTTGCAAATTAAGATTATAGTATGAGGGTTAAATTCAAGACCCATTTCACCACTCTATTTAATTCTGTGCCTTTGTTTTCAAATCATTTTTGGTTCATCATGTGCTTTAGTACGAGGCCAAGATAAAAAAATAGGAAGAATTAGGATGTGTATAGGTGACCCTTTTTTGGCTTGTTTATCAAGTGGCTTAACTTTGTTTTTATTTTTATTTTTTTTTATTATGTGTGAAAATTAATTGAAGCACTTATTTTATTTTATTTTATTTTTTTGTAACGAAATTTTTTATTGGGGACTTATTATGAAATTGGGTTATCAGGGGTTAAAATGATTTCATTTGTATAAAATATTTTGTAGTTTGGTGTTAGGTGATGACAATGATGGGCAATATTATATAGCCTTGTCAATTATCATCATTGCTTATCAAGAAAAAGAAGAAAAAAGTTGAGCACTATTCTATCTTATGAGTAAAAGATAAGGAAATTGTCACTTGTGATGGAAATCCAAAGTCCACCTGTCCAATTCACAAAATTTGGAATTTCAATAAAATAAGAATTTTAAGAAGGGATGAGTATTGTCTCTGTAAGTGACAAGTTGGTTTTTTTTGGGGGGGTGGGGGGGATTATGTGGTTTAATCAATAGTGTTCTTACTTCTCATATAATAATGTAGTCATTAATAAAACTATGAAAAGTTACCACTGAAAGTTTTCGGAGGTTTGCTTTATAAATTTTATCCATTGGAGATATGACAGAAACTCATAGTTTCTGTACTCCCATGTTTGACCTTTAGAGATCTCCTTCATATACGAGCTTTTGGGAAATGCTAATTGAATCTAAACTTCAAATCCAAGAATGGTTGAAGGGCTTTTTAGATGACCGAGCCAGGAAGAAATCTTCTTTTAAACAGGAACACAGAGAAAACTGAGTCCTCATATTATGGAGTAGAATTTTTAAGAGGATTCCTTTGTATTTGTTTGAGTGTACCACCTGTATAAACCTAATCAAGGGTAAATATTTTGTTCAATGTATAGTAAGTCCAGAATGTAGAATTAGCGAAGGCGCCTACATTTTTTTAGGCTGCAAGGTTCATGTGATTGTACTTTCTTTAGCAGTTGAACATGGCTATTTTGGAATCTGAATAGTGGATACTTGGATCCTGTCAAATTCATTAAACTTGAGTTATTCAAAATTTTGGAATAATTGGGTTTAAATGTCTGGCAAAAAAAGTTGTAGAAGATTAATATATTAATTGGGTGCATTTTTTTTTTTTTGATAAGTAATAAATTTCACTGATAGAAAAAACAATACAAAAGGCCAAAGCATACATGACATGTATTAAGGTAAGTAAGAGAACAGACAGAACAAGAGGCATAAAAACTACATCTATCAAGCAAATCAGACAAAGAAGTAAAAAAAAGAAGACAACTGACACATTTGTCCTCCCAAACAAAGTCTAGAAGAAGGACATGTTCCAAATCCTATTTCTATGTTTACTAAACTTGCCTTGCTAGTTAGCTAGAAGCTCCACTATATCCTTGGGAATAACCCAAGATATCCCAAAAAGTGTAAACACCATCGACCATACTCTGCAACTCTCTGACTATAGGGCAGTGCAAGAGTAAATGATTAATAGTCTCCCCTGCCATCTTACACATACAACCCCAGTCAATAACAACAAGCTGATGCTTCCTGAAATTCTCATTAGTCAAAATTCTACCCAATGCCACCGTCCATACAAAGAAATTGATCTTTGAAGGCACTTTGGAACTTGACACAGTCTTCTAAGGAAAAGATAATTGGGAAGGGGATTGTAAAACTTTATTGTAGGATCTAACATAAAAAATTCCTTGGGAAGCAGGTTTCCACCATAGCTCATCCACCCCTTCCCCTTTCTACACTCCAGATTACAATAAGTCCATAAAGGAGGAAGCAAACTCTTAACTCCCAATCTTAAACCAATGGAATGGAGTTAATATTTCAGTGGTAGCTATCCCCGAGAAAGAAATTAGCTTTGCCATTGATGCATCTTTGTATCGAGCAATTCCATAGAGCTCTTGGAACATCTCCTTTAGAGGAGGTCCTACACACCAAGGATCATGTCAGAGTTTAATAGAAGAACTATTCCCCACCTTAAAACTAACACAATGGCGAAAAGTATCCCACCCCTTCCTTATGCTCTTCCAGAGGCAAACCCCATATGGCCCTTGTTCGCTATTGGAACACCAGCAGGGGGCCCACCACATACTTCCATAATTTGTGTCAATGACCCTTCTACACAGCACTTCCCTCTCCAGAGTGTACAGCCATAGCCATTTCCCCAACAACACTGATTGAAGAGAACCAGATTTTGAATGCCTAGCCCCACATTTTGGAGTGGCTCACATACATCCATCCAACTCACCAAGTGGTACTTGAATTCATTTCCCAACCTTCCCCATAGAAAATCTCTTTGTAGCTTCTCTATATGTCTAGCCACACTAGGGATAGGAAACAAGGATAAATTGTAGGTGGGTTATGTGGGTAGTCTAGACAACGTGCTTTTAATCAATGTAATACTTCCCCCTTTAGACAAATACATCCTTTCCAACCAGCCAACTGCCTCTCCTTGTCTCAACCCTTGAGAACTATGAAAAAAATCCTCTAGGGGTACCATTCACAAGCACAAAAGGTTGAACCATGGAAATACATGAATAAATCCAATGTCTCCTTTTAGACAAAAACCAACATTGATGAAGCATGTGCACCAAGAAATTCTAGTTTACGTGGTCATGTGCTTTCTCCAAGTCTAGATTGCACAAAACCCTTGGTATTCCTGACTTAAGACAGCTATCTAAGCATTCATGGGCAATTAAAGCTGAATCCAGAATGTGCCTATTGCTAACATAGGCGTTTTGAGGAACTGCCACCACTTTATGAAGTACCAACTATAACTCGTTTGCCAAAACTTTAGCCAAGATCTTGTAAATCCCTGTAATCAAACTAATAGGACGAAAGTCCTTAATCTTGATCACCCCAGGTGTTTTTGGAATAAGAGAGATAAACGTGGCATTAATGCCTTTCTTAAAGGTGCCATGCCCATGGAAATGATAGAAGACCCTCATTTCCTTCACAACATCCCCAACAACTTTGCAAACAGCCATTGTGAAACCATCCGGATCTGGTGCTTTATCCCCATTCATGTTCGACACCGCCTTATAAACCTCATTCTCCATGAAATTCCTCTCTAGGCCATTAGAATCCTCCAACTTAATGGCTGGAAAATTTAGGCCATCCAATAAAGGACGTCAAATGCCCAGTTCAGAGTATAAAGTTTTATAGAAATCCACAATCTTCTCATTATTAGTCTTTTATTTTTCAGCTCCTCTCCATCTTCCAGTAATCACTCAATAAAATTATGTTGATGATGTGAATTCGCAAGCCTGTGTAAAAAACTTCGTATTTCTATCCTCTTCCTTCAAGAGCATTCTTGATTTTTGCATCCAATTAATCTCTCTCATCAACAGGATCCATTCAAGCTTTGCTTTGGCCTTCTCCCTTTACACTTTTTCATCATCCAGGAACACTCTAGTCTCCTCATTCTCATCCATTGAGTTAATACTATACAATACAACAAGCAATCTTTTTGTCGAGTAATATTACCAAACTCTCAGATGTTCCACTTTTTCAAATCAAGCTTCGAGGCCTTCAGTTTATTTGCAAGAACAAAGTTAGGGGAACTGTTAAACTGATAGGAATCTCACCAACCTTTCACCTTATCTACAAAAATGTCCACCTTAAGCCACATATTTTCAAATCAAAACTGACTCAGCCCCCATTGTACAGCAGTGCATACCAGTAAAATAGGTTGATGATCAGACAATAGCTGTGGTAGCCACCTCTGGGTAACCAAAGAAAAAAGCTACTCTAAGGACAGGGTGAGCAAAAATCTATCTATACTAAAATGAGAAAGACTATTGGACCAAATAAAATTTCCACCCTCCATAGGAAGATGAGCCACCAGACCGTGAGAGAAAATGAAATCAGAGAACCATTGCATGGTACTTCCCACCATCTAAACAACCCAGCTAACTCTTCTCAAAGTAATCTCATATCAGAGTCAAGATTAGGTCCATAAACCCTAGAAAATGCCCCCTCAAAACCAGAAGACGCCAATTTGAAACAACATGGCTAAGAGTAATCTCCTACCACTTCATCTACTTTCTCCATAGTCCTCTTGTCCCACATTAACAATATTCCACCTGAGGCCCCTACAGAATCCACAGACAGCCAATCTACATGATGACTGCCTTACTAGCTTCTCAACAAATTACTGACTCTCAATCTCTCAAAAGGATCATTCAGCCCACATATTCAAGGTTTGATGCTTCAAATACATAGCTCTGTACTTGCCACCTGCTATTAGATGTTTCTCTTCTGGAGCTGCCTGCCTCATAATTTACATTGGTTATAAAATTCTTTAATTCTCTGGAACCCTTTGTCTCTGAATTACCTTTTTAGACTTTCTTAGGCTAGGATCAAGACTCTCATCCTCCAGATTTGCTTTAACTGCACTAAACAACTTTAAGAAGTCCTCCTCAAAACCATTATATTGAACACCCAGAAACTAACTAAAACCCTTGAATTTCTTCATCACCCAACTGGAGTGTGATTGTTTGAGTCTGTAGTCACTGCTAATATGCTGCCCTCACCCGCAGCCAGAATTGTCATCCTCGGAGGCTCAACCCAACCCATGTGAAGCCAAATCGGCATCTGGGATTGAATTGGGTGTATATTAGAAAACCATATGAATAAAGCAGCATACATGGTCATCTTGAATATTTTTGAATAACTATAGTTTTTTTAACAAAGCTGAAATTTTATGTTAGGAAAAAGATTGGGGATATGCATGTAATAAGGAGGGGGGGGGAGGGGGGGGGGGGGGTGTGGTTGAGTTACACAGATCACTTCACGGTCCAAAGAGTAAGTTATTGGTGCTTTGCTTGTTGCAGAAAGCTCTTTCTGTATGTGGGGAGCCTTGAAGAATAATACTAGAATGCTGGATATTATGCTGCGAACTTTTTCACCCCTTTCCTTCTAATTCTTTTTTCTTGTTTCTTCATCTTCTCTTTCCTACCCTTATCATTTGGAAGCATTTGTTTTTACATTATACATATCTGTTTGTGAGTATGAGTACAACCTTTACAAACTTTAGAATGCAAGGAAATTAGATTCCTGTGTGTGGTAACAAATATATCACGCATTTGATGATGCATCATCAAGAAGTAACTGTTCTATTAGTACTACTAATGTGCATAGTCCAATATGGGCAGTGCCGTATTTTGTCATCAAACTTGCTATTTGAAGGATTTATTGACTGATATAACATTTTCTTAGGAACATTATATCCAAATATTGTCTAGATATTTTTTTGCTTTTTTTTTTCTTCTTTTTATTTATTTTTATCATTTATATATTTTATAATTATAAAACTCATATATGTGTTGAAATTCATGTTTCTGTGAGTTAATTTCATCCCTGCAGCTATTGAAAGGAGTAAGCAGATTTCAGGTACATACCTTAAAATAAATAATAGAATCATTCTTTAGCCTGGTCTGTGTTAGTGATGACAAGTTGAAGATTATGTCAAAGTTCTGTTTTTTTCCCCCTTCAAACCTCAAGAGAGAAGAACTAAGGGCTCCGATGTGGTTTTGTTTGACAAAAAATGAAGAACCAGGGACTTCAGGTTGAGAAAAAAATTGAATTTGCTTTGATGTAGTTTTGGAATAGCATGGATCCTCATACCTTAATGAATTGGATTTGTGGTTACTGGAAATAGAGTTAGGGTTATGTTACCTAGGTGAAGTATATGATTTGACTATAATGCAGGTATCTCACCTCTACAATATTGTTCCTCATGATGATGAAGCTTAAGTGGCTGAAATCAGGCTCGCGTTGGAATGCATAAAGGGTTAATTTAATGAATGATCCGTGATGTTTATATAAATTTCCTTCCTTTATTTGGTCTGAGTTCTGATTGTAATTTTGGGTAGGGAAGCTTTTGCTAGTGAAAGTCCCATCTTGTGATTATGATATTTGTTAACAACTTTATTGTGTGGCTGCACCTTGTCGGTACGTCATTCTTCTTTGACTTCCTTAGAAGCCCTAGTCTTAGAATGGTTAATCATAGCCTTTGTGGAAACTTAGTGACAGCTTGTGGTCCCAAAATCTTTCTAGTTGGAAACTTAAAGTTGTGATTGTAGTTTTGTGGTTTTATTTTCTGTAAATATTTTCCTTGCATTTGCTGCTTGCTTTACAGAGCTATAGCGTTAGAATTCTTTGAAATTATGTTAAGTGTACCTGTAGGTGCTTTTAAAGATAAATATATTTCACATTTATTGCAGCATGTTGAAGTTCCAGTTCCCATTCCAAAGAAGGACGAGCTCTTGCTAAAACTGGAAGCAACTAGTCTAAATCCAGTTGATTGGAAAATTCAGAAAGGTTTGCTGCGGCCTTTTATGCCTCGCAAGTTCCCTCACATACCTGGTAATTCTTTGTTGTGTGTGGTTCCATTAACAGAACATTTTTGCGAAGAACTTTTTACCTAGGGAAGTCGTTTAATACATACATTTCGTTGACATTTGTGAAGCTGAGTTAAGCCATAAGTTGACTTTTGATTTCGTGTTACTATATCGAAGTCTCTAACAGTTAATTTTTGACAAATATGCTGACAAATAGTAAGTGCTAAGCATGACTGAACACATAATAAAATTTGTAGATACCCTGTTCAAGTTAAATTATAAAGAAAAAAATTATGACAGTATTTTATGGATGCTTCTTTAGTGGCAATTTGTGTATTAATCACAAGGATGCATATACATGTTTCTTCAATACCCGCAGATGCAAGCAGATACCAATAGGGAATTTTCTACTTTTTTCTTTCTTTTTCCAGGGCACAAGGATTGAATGTTGTGCTCTTATCCTCCCTTTCAAATCCCATGCTTGCAGCACCATGCTATGATGTGTTTCTCATTACATGTAAAAAATGTTTTCTTAATGTGCTTAACTCAAATGACTTCATGGAGGACAAGGTTTCTGTTTTAAATGGTGTAACTTACCAATAATTATAAAATAATTAGAATAAAAGTGCTTCCTTACACCATTTTTTCTCCAAGTTAGTTTGAATTGCCCCATTGGTTGTGAGTTGTGGTCATTGGTGTTTTGTTTGTTTGGAATTCATTGGGTTATGCCTCAGAAGGTTATTGAGTTGTTTGAGTCTTGGCAGGGTATGTTTGGTCGGCATAGAAATATTGAGTTGTGGAGAATTGTGCCTCATTGCTTGTTATGGTGTATTTGGCGTGAAAGGAATGCTAGAAGCTTTGAGAGATGTGAATGCTCTATGTTAGAGATTAAGTCTTTCTTTTTACACACTCTCCTCGATTGGAGTGTGGTCTTTTGTCATTTTTCTTGTTCTTCCCTTCTTGTTTTACTTGATCGTTGTAATCTTGGTTATTGATTTATGCTCCCATGGTACATTCCCAATGTACTCGGGTTGGCTGTTTTTCATTTTTTAAAAAAATTGTCGTTACTTATCAAAAAAAAAAAAGAATTGGGTGACTGATGCAGGGAGCATTAAAATCGTCTAAGATTTTATTTTTGAATGTAAAATTAATTTTTCTTTTAAATTTTGAATTTGGTTTTAGTGGTGAGGGTTTTAAGGGATTTGATTTGATGTTTTCCATATTTAGTATAATCCCTAAAACCATTTAATTTGTAATCCTTTAATGGTGAAAGACGGTATAATTTGAATAAGAACAATATTATGATGATGACAAATGCCCTTAGTTGGTGATGACAAATGCTCTTAGGTGTTGATGCCTAGGGTTTGCAGGCAAATTCTAGTTGTTCTTGCCCAGGTTTTGTATGGTTGTTCCATTCGTGAAATTTTATTTCCTATTTTCCTATTTGTGTTCTGCATCAGCGACTTGGCTGGTTCAGGCTACTCAATATGGCATGAAGAAGACCACCTTATTATTATTGTATGGGTTTTATAGTTCAACTACTTATGTCGATTTAAAAGGGTAGGAGCATGTGACATCTCCTTCAATAAAAGCCTGAAATAGCCTTAAGATTATGAACTTTGAAAGCCAAAACATGCATTTATGTCATTCATGTGGTGCTGACGATTCTATAACCATACAGACATCATATATAAATGGTATTAATTTTTTAACCAATGAGTAGTTTAGTTATATATCTATTGAACTGAACTTCTTGCTGATGGTTGATTGTTGCAAATTTTTGGGAAGTCTTCCATCTCTACCTTTTGCTGAACATATTTTCTGTTGGAAAAGGTACTGATGTGGCAGGAGAGGTCGTAGAGGTTGGACCAGGAGTCAAAAGTTTCAAAGCTGGTGACAAAGTTGTAGCTGTGATTAGCCATGCTGTGAGAACTCATACTTATTCCTTTGGTTTTATATTTCCTTCTATTAATAACTTATATGCCATCCTGTTATCATTCTTATCTTAATAATTTAAATTAGAGCCTTGTCCTGAGTTTTGAGTTTCACTGAAGTTGAACCCACTTTTATTCTTTATATTTTCAAAGTAATTCTAATTTTAAAAAGTCAAATTAAAAGAAGGGAAGATGTGTGATTTGTCACAGTGATTATATTAAATCTCTAATTTTCTTCACCCCTTCCCATGTCATTAACTAGAATGAAATAAAAACGGGGGAATATTATCACATCTGGGAAAAAATAAGTTATCTCTGTCAATGCACATCCTAAAACCTGAACCATATAGTACTTACTCCTCTTCTCTATGTGGTAGGACCTTGGGCCAAAACCAACTAATCCTTTAAAAAAGGGGGAATATTAGCACATTTGGGAAAAATAAGTTCTCTATCAATGCACATCCTAAAACCTGAACCATATAGTACTTACTCCACTGCTCTATGTGGTACGACCTTGGGCCAAAACCAACTAATCCTTTTCTTGTACTGTTGATATGTAAGGTTTTAAATTCCATTCCTTGGTAGACAACAAATGCCAATTTTTTTCATTGACAAGAAATAGACTTCTTTCCCAATCAAAGAAAACTCCAAGAAAGTAACCAAAAAAAAGAAAAAAATTTATCTTGTTCATGAAATTACTGGATTTATTAATGATTTTCTATGCAAGCCAAATAATAAAAAGTTTTTTCTGGGTCATTTTCAAGGTTTCAATCAAACACAAGAAAATCGGTTAGTTTTTTTAAAAAGGGAAAAAAAGAAGTTCCTCCTTTATGTTGGGGTAGTTCACAATTTCCCCCTCAATCTTTGGAATAGAGCAATGTCCCCCTCTCTGTCTTGGAAATGAGCAAATTCACTCATTCCTATATCATTTCAGTTAAATTTGACGGAATCTTTTGATTTCTAGCATATTTTATTGTGCAAAGTCTAAAATAGCCCCAACTAAATATGAAAATACTCGAAATACTCCTAGTGTCAAACCCGGGTAAACACAACCCAGATAAATCTCTCGAAGTCTCTTGAAACCCCATATGGTCAATCTCTTGCTGAGATGAAGCCAAAGTTGTTGGTTTTCTGACTATTCTCTATTGATGTTCTCTGTCATTGGCTTACGGTGATGAGGGTGTAATTTCATTCAATTTGATGGAGGGAGAAGGTGTGAGATTTGAAATTTGAGAACATTGGGAAATATAATATTTGGGGAGTTCACATGTACCTGTGTGCTTCTGCCGTGTAACAAGGTAGGTTTGGCAGGGATAAATATCTTATTGGTTGGGGGGAATGGCTGGCAGCCACTCTTATTTAATTCTTTATATATATATATATATATGCGTGTGTGTATATATATATATTCCGTATTTATTTTATTTGGAGAATGATTCATGCGTGAAATATAAATTGTGGATTTAAGTTTGAAATGGACGGGGATTACATGAGGCGAAATGAGAAAGTTCGTACTGGATCTGGGATTTTCAAGTCCTTGACTTTTGTTGTAATTTTTGGTCTGGGTGTTTTTATAATTTTTTTTCTGTAATCTAGGTTTTGGTTTACCCGGTTTTTTTATTTCAAGAGATTTACCTGAGTTTTGTTTACCTGTTTTGACACTGGAAAATTTTCAGGTATTTTCATATTTTCTTGACAGTATTTTAGACTTTGCACCATGGAATGTTTCAGGAATTAAATATTCTATTAGGTTTAATTGAGAGAGTAACGGAATGGGGGGTATTTTCTAATTTCTGAAACATAGAAGGGGACATTGCTTTGTTCCAAAAATGTTTTCTGTTGAAACAAACTATGAATATACTATACTATAGTGGCATCTCTATTCACTGAAAAGGAAAACAATTCAAGGATGAAAACTTAAAATGCACATCTGCACAACATAAATCATGTAAAAAACACTGGTGGCTCCTATCCCGCACAACACACGTCTCCAACAACTAATGTGCTTCCCTGGACTCACCCTATGAGCACCCCTAACCCCAGCAAAATACTAATGGCAGTAAATCTCCTAATATTTTTGCCCCAGTGACCCTCCAAAGAAGACGCCTTTCTGTAGCATAATGCTAAAGCCATTTTCTGGAAGACCTTGGTTAAAAATGCCAAGCTTCTTACTACCTAAACCTCCATATTGAATTGGGGAACAAATTGTCCACCAAACTAAAGTCATACTACACCTCCTCCGCTATACTACCTCACAGAAAATCCTTTTGCCACATCTCTAACCACTTAACAACACAAACTAGTTTGGGAACAAAAAAAACTTAAAGTATGTAGGTAACCCTAAATGTGCTTTTAACCAATGTGATGCTTCATTTGGACAAATAAATTTTCTTAAATCATGCTAATCTCCTTCTGGTCCACCAATCAAAGAATTAGTGTACCATCCTTCAACAGAAGATAAGAATTTAGTAACCCTCCATAACTCTCATTACCAACTTGAAAACCTGACACTATCCCTTCCTTGATTGCTTGTTAGTCATACAACTAAAAACCTCCATCACCATAACAAGCAAAGGAAGCTATCAAGGATCCCCCTGACGTAACCTACAAGTACTACTGAAAAAGAAAACCGCCCCATCTACCAGAATAGAGAATCTAACTGTGGAAATGCAGCAACCCGTGTCCTCCATTTAACCTCCAAAATCCATCTGCTTCCTCAAATATAACATGAAATTTCAATCTAAGTTATTCAACATTTCTGAATGTGTCATTTCAACCTGCTATCAAAATATTCCTTTGAGAATCGAATCGAATCCAAGACATGTTGCTACCTGACATTGACACAATGCGTGAAGAAGTAAATGGGGAGTCTTAGTCTCTTTTTTTTTTTTTTTTTGATAGGTAAAAGAGTAATATTATTATATAAAAAAATAAATAAATAAATAATTCTCTTGTCTCTTACCATAGCTTCTTGATTCCTATTTTCTTTGTTTTCTTTTTCTTTTTTTTCTTTCTTTTTTTTGTTGTTCTTTGTTCATATCGTGAACGAACCTGTATTCTTTCTCCTCTTTCTTTCTTTTTTTCTTTTTTATTTNAAGGTGATCCACAAATTCCTCATTACAACTACACATACAACACCGATTTGCCAATGGGCAACCTTAAAGCATAAGATTATTTAATGTAAAAATCTGGCTATGAGCTGCTGTCCACATTAAACAAACCACCATTTTAGGAACTTTTGCTTTCCAAATGCCCTTCCAAGGGAAAATAGAAGTAGGAACATCCAAATCTTATGGTAGAAAGGCCGAGTATCAAACCTGCTTCCATTAAGGCCCTAACAAAGATTGTTGATTCCAACACCCCAAGGAATCCGAGATTGAATAAATTGAAGAAAAGAGAATGATGCCCCTAACTCCTAGTCATTGAAATCCCTATAAAATCTTAAGCTTCACACTCTGTCATTTCCACCCATTGGAAGACAAAACATCAGAAATACAAGCTTCCTCGTTGATTGAACACTCAAATAACACAGGGTAAAGAGTTTTGAGAGGATTCTCCCCAAGCCACTTATCATGCCAAAAAAGAATATGAGAACCATCACCCACAACAAAAGACAAGTGCTAAGAAAGGCTCTCCCACCTTTCACTAATGCTGCTTTGCCATAAACCACACCCATAGGCCCTTCTACGAACTTTAGTACTCCTCCCCCCTTTCCCCTCTCCATATTTCATGGCAATAACCCTATGCCAAAGATGAGTAACTTCATGGCCATATCTCCGTAACCATTTTCCTAATAAGGCCCGATTAAAAGACACCAACTTCCGAATCCCCAATCCACCCAACTCAAGAGGTAAGCACATTTTCCCAAACCACCAAAAGGGTATTTGAAACACTCCTCTAAGGAACCCCACAAAAAATTTCTCTAAATTCTTTCTAATTTAGCAGCCATAGCTTTAGGAATAGTAAATAGCAAAAGATAATATGTTGGAAGATTTGAAAGGGTACTTTTCAACAAAGTGAGTCTATCACCCTCTGATAATTACAGTCACTTCCAATCCAAAAGCTTCTTCTCTATCCTCTCCAAAATAGGATTCCAAATAGAGACTGTCTTATACAGAGTACCCAAGTGCATACCCAAATATTTCATAGGCAAACTGCCCACCTTGCATTGAAGAATATTAGCCAAAGTGTGAAGGTTACTCACCTCCCCCATCGGGACAATCTTGCTTTTTTCCATATTCACCTTCAAGCCGGTAAAAGCTTAAAATCAATACAAAGCCAACCTAATCGAAAGCAACTGCTCTCTAGAAGCATCACAGAAAAGAATGGTATCATCAGCAAACAGAAGGTGGAAAATAAGACCACTATCCTCAGTTTTCTTCAGAATCCTACTTAAAACCTCCATAATCAAAAGGAAGAGAAGAGGAGACAATGGATCACCTTGACTTATACCTCGTTAGCTTCCAAAAAAAAAACCAGCAGAAGATCCATTAACTAAAACTAAGAAATGGACAGTAGTGACACATGTTACATGATGATTGTAGCTTCCAGAAATTGTAATTGATTATTTAATAGAAGCTGGCATTTATCATGTGCAAAATAGAAAGGCAGGTAGTTACAAGCTCAGCTCACATGTTACATGATGATTGGTTGTATTTGTTAGAGAGTTGTTATTCTGTTTTCCCTAATGGCTAATTAGTTCGGGCTGTATAAATACAAAGCATCAATTGTAATCTGTAATTTAGATTAAGAACAATAATAATCTCTTCCATTTTTACTTTACATCTTGCATTTACGTTTCCTTAACTTTGCTTAATTGAAGGTGCAAGGGAACAACACAGTAATAAAATGGTGGCATGGCTAATTTTTAAAACAGTTGGAAATGCCTACTGCTGGTCAACAGAGATTTATTTTGAAATATAATTGCTTCATACGGTAAAATTATTAATGGTAATCATGTGGAATATCAAATACTCCAGAGGAAACTTATTGTAATTAGTAAGGCATGGATGCAAATCATCACTTTCTTCTTCCATGAAGCTTGACCATACGAGAAACCCTTGTTTTCCATCACTTTTCTACTTCAACTGATCAACTAAATTAATTTATTGTTATAGTTAAACTAGCCTGTGTTGCTTTTCGTTTGATATCAGCAATAAATGTTTGGGAGTAACCTGACGAATGCATTTTCTGGAACCTATCCTAGAAATATGGGACTGTAAAACTGAGATATCTAGATTGTGGATTGTCGTGGCACATGGAATGGGAATAGGAAGTGTATGCCACTTATCTGGGCTGTGGAATGCTGGACTAATATGTAACTTCAATAGATAGTTTCACTAGAAGTTAGAATTTAATAAGGTAGTTGGCTAATACTCCTTATTTAGCCCGGTATTTTCCAGGAATATAAATATATATAAGATTTTGATTTTATTTTCTATGTTGCTTTTCAGAAAGATTATAAAAGAGAAGAAAAGGTTGAAAATTTTGTGATTTTCAGAACTAGTATACTGGAATTTCTAATTCACCAGGGTAGTAGTGAATTCTTTTCACTAGGCTGTAACGTACATTGGCCTAGGCTTCCTTGAATTTGTTCTTTTTCGAAAGACTACTTCTGGATTTGGGATACATACAGTGGTTATCTATATAGCACATTCCATTCCTGATTCATCAGTCATCCATGTTTTACATTTTGAGGGTATGACCATCCTTGCTTTAGATATTATGTGCATGGTTTCTTGCATGATGTTAAAAATTCCTTGTAGCAAATTGTGCGGAATTTCTGTTCAGTGGATATTTCAACTGTGATAATATAAGTTGCTGGTATTAGCCATACTTATTTTTGTCTGTTGTCATGTTATATATTGACAGGATGGAGGTGGATTAGCTGAGTTCGCTGTGACCAAGGAGAGGCTGACAGTCTCTAGGCCAGCTGAAGTTTCAGCAGCTGAAGCTGCAGGCTTACCGATCGCTGGTCTTACAGCTCACCAGGCCCTCACCCAACAGGCTGGGATCAAGCTTGATGGAACTGGCCAGCAGAGGAACATTCTGATTACTGCCGCCTCAGGTGGTGTGGGTCACTATGCGGTTCAACTGGCAAAGCTTGGAAACACTCATGTAACTGCTACTTGTGGGGCCCGCAACATTGACTTTGTCAAGAGCTTGGGGGCTGATGAGGTTCTCGACTACAAGACTCCAGATGGGGCAGCTCTGAAGAGCCCATCTGGTAAGAATTATGATGCTGTGATCCACTGTGCAAGAGATATTCCTTGGTCAACTTTTGAGCCTAATTTGAGTGCAGATGGGAAGGTCTTAGATTTAACTCCTGGACCTGGTGCCATTATGACATTTGTTATAAAGAAACTTACCTTCTCAAAGAAGCAGCTATTGCCTGTATTATTAAGTGCCAAGGGTGAGAACCTGGATTATCTTGTTAAGTTGGTGAAGGAAGGTAAACTTAAGACTGTGATTGACTCGAAGCATTCCTTGAGCAAGGCTGAAGATGCTTGGGCTAAGAGTATTGACGGCCATGCTACTGGGAAGATCATTGTGGAACCATGAGCCCATATGTAAGAATAATATGCTTGGAATTGTTGAGTTTGTTTGTACTTAAATAGTGGTTTTTATAGGTCATGTACATAAAGAAAACAAGATATGTGCAGTTGAAAGGAGCATTTGACCTGAATCGATATTGTGAAATCATAAGTAATAGGTGGTGATTATTTGTAGATATTCTGTTCACAACTTTGCATCACAGAAGCTTGTATGTTTGAACATTGAAGTACAAACGTTAAGGAATATTTCATGTCTCTGATTTTTTGTCTTGGATTTTTTATTTCTCGCCATATACTTAGTCATTTACAATTGGAATGAACCTTTGATCTGGATAGTTTTTTAATCCGAAGAGTCTGATATTCTATGTTAGCGGAGTATGATGAAATGCCCCATACATTTGAAGGCATTAGAAGTTGGCTTTTGTTGTAATATGATTGCCAATTAATGTGCAAGATCCTAAACTGAGGTGCTCCTTGTCAGTTGTTGGAGAAATTATAGAATCCTCTGGTGGACCGGACCACATCATTTGTCTTCCATTCTACTAAAAAACTTTCATTTGTTTAAAATTGATGAGTCAGTAATTAATTTTTTTTTAAATTTTTTTATAACTAACAATTTTAAACAAATGACAGTTTTTTAATAGAATGGTGGACTACATTACTTATCAACTATGTGGATCTTATAATTTCTCCAGTTGTTGGAACAACGCGAGTTGGACCAATACTCGATTTAGAAAGATGTAAGATATTAGCTTGTACCTTGCGACTAGGATTTATTTATTTATTTATTTTGATAAATCAACAACTAGTGGCCCTGAACGTCTATGTTGAAAGCACTAGGAGGTGTAAGTTTGAGCTATAAGGCTCTTGACTCATACATGTGGCTAGATGTGAATTAAGTATTTAGTTCATTTCTCTCTTTCAATTGAGTGTAAGGTGAGTTGAAAATTGTCTTTTTCTTATTGCCTTGCACCTTTCGCTAAATTTACACCCTTATAGAAAGGTACATGCCACTAGTAAGAAAACTTCTATTGTTAATTATTGGTAATAAATTCCATATTAAGACTACCCACTTTTTCAATTAATGGTGATTCCTTGCTAAAGAGCGACAAATTTCAATTGAATTTTATCCAAAAAGAAGTTTCAAATGAAAGCAATGCACCAGAGTAGATAGTAATGCAATTATTACATCTCTAATTACGGTTCTAGTGCTACTGGTTTCATTTTGCTACAAAAAGGGGCTTTAGAGCACCCACAGCAGATGTGGGATATGTGCCAAATGCTAAATATTTGGCACATATCCCACACCAAACCAAGTTTAGCCCCATTTATCAAATGGTGTAAATGTTATATTTTTGCAACATTGAACAGTACAATCACAAATTTGCAACTGTACGGTAAGATGTGGTATATTGGTTTATTAATTTTTTAATCCTCGTTCACTCTCATTTCTCTTTCATCTCTTTCAGTGTTCAGCATTCACCGCCTCCATCTCCATCTCCACTCTCTCATTCTCTTTCCGCTTCCCTCTTCCCTGTTGCTCTATTTTCTTCCCGTTCATGAATATGAGCTACCACCGACTACCATCATTGATCTATATCCTTCATCGGTTTTTTTTCTCCCTTTTCTTCGCTCTCTCCTCTATGTTCTCTTGGCGTGGGTCTGGGTTGTGGTTGTGATTTCCGATTGTGGGTTTGGTTGTAGGTTTTGGTTGTGATTTCCGATTGTGGGTTTGGTTGTAGTTTGTGATTTTCGATTGTGGGTTTGGTTGTGGGTTGTGGTTGTGATTTCCGATTGTGGGTTGTGGTTGTGATTTCCGATTTCCTCTCTACCATCACTGATCTATATCCTTCACTAGTTTATTTTCCCCCTTTTCTTCGCTTTCTTCGCTCTCTCCTCTCTGTTCTCTCCCCTTTTTTCCCCCTTTTTTTTCCCCCTTTTTCGTTGGTCTCTTTGTTGTGGGTCTCTCATCTCTGTTCTATATCCCGATGAACTGACCAAGCCCTTGTTTCATCAGAGAGTAGGCTCTTTGAATC